>NW_027140740.1:1540000-1840000 GCF_036365525.1 Heterodontus francisci | reverse complement strand
TTGTATTCATCCCCAATTGTCTAGCGATTCTGTGTTTAGAAAATGAAGTTGACTATTGGACAGCACCTGGAGAGGTTGGCATGGACTCGATGTGCCGAATGGTCTCCTTCTGTGATCTAATGGCTCTCTGGTTCTAGGAGAATGCTATATAATTTCATCCCTTCAATTCAGTAAATAAGATCCAAGAATTTCCCCTCACTGGTCAAGAGTTTTCCTTGTTTGGCACAAAGAGTTGATTCACCCGTCCTTTTGTAATACAACATAATGCAGAACTAAAATCAGAACTCCCGCGTTTCAAAATGTTATTTTTTTCTGCACGTTGTTTATAGCTTTTTTATTCAGATGAATGAACAGGCATGATTATAAATCATGATTTGCAAAGATCGTTCCTATTCTTTCAGTAACTATGTGATATCGGTAAATGCAGATAATGGAAACAATCTCGCTGCTAGATTTAAGCAGCCCATGTTTAGATGTTTATACCTGGGATACTTAGCGTGATGCAGCACTGAAACAGGCCTTTCGGCCCACTGAGTCTGTACCGACCAACAACCACCCATTTATACTAATCCTACATTGATCCCATATTCCCCACCACGTCCCCACCATTCTCCTACTACCTACGTACACTAGGATAAATTTATAAAGGCCAATTTACCTAGCAACCCGCAGGTCTTTGGCTGTGAAAGGTAACTGGAAATCCCGGCAGAAACCCACACGGTCACAGGGATAACTTGCAAAATCCACACCGTTCGTACCCAGAACCGAATCCAGGTCTCTGGAGCTGGGAGGCTGCTGCTCTACCCAGAACCGACCCCGGGTCGCTGGAGCTGTGAGGCTGGATGAAAGGGGCTGCAGTGTTTACATATTTTTTCTGTTTCTTTTCTCTTTGCATACGCGTGTTTCATTTCGCTACTGTGTTCTAATTGTCACTTCCAATGTCGAAATATCTTCAAACAGCAAATATACGAATGGTTTCCGATCGCAATACAGCGGATGTTGACAATAATCCAGAATCAACTGCAGCAGTGTGATGCAGTCAGATAGAATCTATCCAATTTCCTGTTAACATGTAAGTTGCCAAAAAGTTTTCTAAGGTTGTTAGTAGAACTGGGAGGTTGCAGCTATCATGATAGGGTTCTTTACACCAAAAGGGAAATAAGTATTTGCGCACTAATAGAGGTTTATATAATTATGAAGGGAAAATATAATAGATACTTCCACTTTAAGAGTCAAAAATTGCGGCCATACATATAAGCCAGTAACAAATCTGATAGGGAAATTAGAAGCAACTAAGTTATCCAGGGAATGTGAAATGCACTGCCACATGTAAAGGGTGCGGCAAATAGCATAAACACATGAAATGGAAGGCTAGATAAACTAATGAGGTAGAAGAGCATAAAATAATACACTGATAGTAAATAAATCAGTAAATGTTGGAGGTACTCAACAGGTCAAGGAGCATCAGTGGAGAGAGTCAAAGCGTTTACATTTCAGGTCGATATTCCTTCACAAAATTGACGTTAGATCCGAGTGTCTCTCCACAGCTGGGGCTGACCAGCTTTCAATTTGTAGCATGTTCTACTTCCATTTAAGATTTGCATTAGTTGCAGCAGTTTTCTTTTGATGATGGATTCTTCCAGCGCTTCGATGGATCAGTGTTTAGCGAGGAGCCTCGCTGTTCACCATCTAGGTGGCTGCCATCCCATGTGTGATGTGAGTCAAATCGTGATTTGAAATTCTGATTGAAAATATTATATTTGAAGTTACTGTTGGAGGGTGTGTAAAGTCACTGTCTTTGCAGTTTGTCGGGACCAAACACTGTTCTCCATAAATTTTGAGATTACTTTACAGAGACTTCTCCATTTGTATCTGCCCATTACTGTTCTTCCTATGTAGTGGGAGAAGCATACAGTTTTGAGATTGTCTTTCTGAATATCTTTGTATCTATGTTTGGACTGTTCTATGGTTCGGTCTCCCATGTTAATTTGCGGGAATCCTCCATGAGAACCATATGGTCGATCCAGCGAGGCTGAGTTCGAATGAAATTGCACTCAATATCAGGTATGCAGCACCTTGTAAAAAATCCGGTGCCAGATATTTTGAGCAGTCATTTGATGCTGCACAGTGATATTTGTCAGTGAAGATAGGATGCATCTAGTTGCTCTGTTTGCCACTGGTAGTTTGCCAATGACTCACAACAATGGAGAACTGATGCGAAAACCACTGCCTGGTAGACTTTGCTCTTTGCTTTGAGACAGACACAATGCTCCCTTCAAAGCCTGTGGGTGAGACTACTAATGCTAGATTGATCTTACCAGGCGATGGGTGATTTTTAATCATCTAACGTGATTTTATTGGAGTGGATATAGGTTATAGTTTTGACTGTGGCTATGGGCTCTTGGTGTTTATGCACATGGCAGATTGGTACACGATATCTGTATTTTTTAGATATATTGTAAGGCCAAAGCCTTCTGAGGCTTGGACAAAGCGGTCAAGAAGCAGTTGGATGCCCTGCAGAGTGTGTAATGACAGCATAGTCATAGGCACATAAGTGTTCAGTTACTAGCTGTTCTTTGAACTTTGTGATATCCTTAAGACTTTGCAGATTTAAAAGGTTCCTGTCTGGCCTGAACTGAATGCGTATTGCCAGGTCGAAAACTTTGAGTACAGATAAGAGCATGACTGAAAGGTGGCATACAGAACTGAAGCAATTTCAACAGCCTTTCTTTGTGCCATTGGTTGCACGAAAGGCATCTGATAAGGCACCATTCTGAATCACAACACCTATCATGCCGAAATGGGGTGAGCGGATGATCCTGATGATCTTTTCATAGAAGGCATATTTGTGCATTACCTTCCACAGGCCTTGATGGTTTAGTGTGCTGAAGGTCTTTGTCAGGTCAACAAACTCATGTTGAAGCCTGTGACCTGTCTGCTGGATCTTTCCTGAAGATCACACACCATAAAGATCATGTCAACTATTCCTTGTCCGGCACGAAATCCACTCTTTGATTCTGGGTACAGCTGTTGAAATATTGATAGTACTGGATGAAGTAAGGTTGCAAGCCGGTCTTGTAGATGGTAAAAGTAAGCACTTTTCCCTGAAAGGCAACTCTTGTACTTGCTCCTGTTCGTGGTATTCGCCAGAATGTAGTAAAACGTAGGTTTAAGCTGTTGTTTCATTCTCCTATTAATGACCTGTCCTTTGCTGTTCTTCTTGTAGCAAAGCTGCACTAAAGTGAGCATGAGCCAATGCTCTCTGGATGGAATTAAAATCAAAGCTACGCTAAAATTAATAGAATAACCACTGTAAGTGTCTGAAGGGATATTTCACGGAGTGGACTGAGTTACTGCCCCTGACATGTATTCTGCATATAATAATTGAGCAGAAGGAGCTGTCCTTCCATACAGAACCCAGATTGGCTACTGTTCACACTGCTGTCTTAGGTCACCTTTCATGCACTTTAGTTGATTAGAAAGAAGAGAGCTGAATGTCTCAGGCACAGCGATGCTACCTGATTTAGATGGACTTTGCAAAAGGGATTTCACTACCCGTGAGCAAAGCAGGGAATAAGGGGCCTTTATTCCAGCTGTCCCATGTCTGAGCTAATGAGCCTACGGAAATATATTTTTGTGGGTCTGTTTCTCAGCTTCTGAACATTGTATTCTCCCATTGGATAGAATATGTTCGGTAAGATTAATTCCTCATGTTGGATTTCATCAAATGTTTCGGGGCCACCAGCTGATGTTGCTATGTGCACACCGGGTTCATGGAAATCTCAAAGTATTTGCCCATTTCTTTCTGAATTCTTCAGTCAAGGAGTCGTTTGAAATATGCTCTTAATTGCGTTCAGTACCATACACGGTGAAAACGCATCTTCTAATGGGATGCAGCTTTCTGTGATGGAACCAGCTGGAGGCCCTTGAGAGTCTGACTGCCACTGTGGACCAGCAATGGTGCCAGAATTCCAGAGTGTTAAATTTTCCCGTGGAATTGTGGTCATCGTTACTTCTAAAACAATTGATCACATCTGATCAAGTGTTCTATTTTCCTAGATTTCAAAAATTTCCCTGATCCATTTGATGTCGATATTCCTCGGCTAAAATCTGCTCTCTGTTTCAGAGAGTCAGAGAAAGAATTAGAGTGACTCAACAGAAACAAAAGTTAACAATTAACTTGGCATTTCACGATCATACGTTCCAGTATCCATTGCTGGCAAAAGGCTGTTGTGAGCCATGCAATTCTGGATCATGTGCAGTGATGATCGGTTGCAGTGTGATCAAAGACTTGGGCAGCCTTATAACAGTGGGTACTAAAGGTGGAAGTGTTTTGCCTCCAAAACAGTATTTGTCTTTTTGTGCATAATTTTTGAGAAAAACTGCTTGGAGACGCGGGAGGAACGAAACATGCACGAAAAAAAGCACCCAAGGGCTTCCACAGCACTGCCAGCAGTCAATATCCGTACTGTCAACAAGACATCCCAAATCTCCAAGGCTGGTACCAACTGAAAACATGCAGAAATCCCTTTGTGGAACTGGTTTTCGAATAGATACATCCATCAGTCTGATAACTACATGTATGCCCTTTCTGTACATGTACAGAGACAAGACGATTTTGACATGGACTAACACCCATAGTGGAAAGTTTACTCGCTGATTTTCCATCTGTGGGACAATGAACTGAAGCAAGATTGTGTAAAACACAGATGCAGGATATGATGTAATGTACCTTGATTACATCATGACAGATAAAAGTGTGATCTTTCTGTGGTGAAGTTTGGAGGAGCTGGGGTCTGATCATTCTGCTTCTGCTCAGCAACTCTACTATGAGTTCTCCCACTGATTCGGCATCACTGGGCGTTGTCTCTGAGTATCATTTCCCCAATAAATCTATTACCAGAAGATGCTGCATGTAGAACTCTCACTCCTAGCACAAATGGAAATGTTCAAACTTGTCTCTCTTGCAGTATTAATCAACAGACTTCTTTAATGCACCAGTCACACAAAAGCACCAGTGGTCCACCTGCCTAATACAGCTCTAGCTGACTGTAAGTTATATGGGTTTGGGGGACCAACAAATTATATGGAATGGCTCAATTAGCAGAACTGCAAAGCATAGCCAACGGATATTCATGTAGATTCTGGTGGATGGATGACATTTAATGATGTCTGAGCGTCCTTCTTGCTGGGGACGATTCCATAATCATTTAGTTTTCAACCTACATGTATACTTAATTACATTATTATATTAACTGTGTAATGTTGCTCACAGATATTCTGGTGCTATTCCTGAATTACTATGATCACAAACTCGGAGACGATTTTGCTTGGAATTTATCTATCTATTTTCATACTTTCATCTCCTTCACAAATTCAGAAAAGTCTCTTGTCCTTGTCTAACAAAACCCGTTTCTGCATTCACTCTCTATATGTTTTGCCATGTGAGTAAGCATGGTTGTTCACACACCGATACACCAAAATGATTTGATAAAGTATCACATAATAGGTGGTTACCAATACGGAAGCTCTTGGAATAGGAGAGTCAGTGTCAGCTTGGATTTAAAGATGGTGGAGGGACGGAAAACAGCGAGTGACCGTAAAGTATTGTTTTTCAGAATGGAGGGAGCTAGACAGCGGTGTTTCCCAATATTCAGTGCTGAATCTACTGCATTTGGAAGTAAATAAATGATTATGATATTGGAATATTGAGTAACATTTGAAAATTGCCGATGGCATCAAACTTCGAGGTGGGGCAGGCAATGAGGACGATACCAGCAGAAACCGGCGGACAGGTTGCAGAGGGAATTTAGTACAGGTAAATGTCAGGTGATGCATTCTGACGAATGAAGAGGGAGAGACAAGGTAGATAAAATAGTGCGGTTTTAAAGAATGTGTAGGGACAGAGGGAAGAAGGAGTTCATGTGCATTGATCTTTGAAGGTGGCAGAACACATTGAGAGATTAGTTAGCAAAGCATGTTTGATCTTGAGCTTCATAAATAGAGGCTTTGAGTACAAAAGCAGGGAAGCTATGCTGAAACTTTATAAAGCTCTGGTTAGGCCAAAACTGGAGAATTGCATCCAGTTCTGGTCACCACTCCTTAGGAAGGAGGTGAGGGTCCTTGAGAGGGTTCAGAGGAGATTTACCAAAGTGGTTCTAGGGATGAGGGATTATAGCTGCATGGTTAGATTGGAGAAGCCAGCGTGGACTTGTTGGAGCAAAGGCGATTGAGGGA
Source organism: Heterodontus francisci (assembly GCF_036365525.1). Taxonomy (NCBI): domain Eukaryota; kingdom Metazoa; phylum Chordata; class Chondrichthyes; order Heterodontiformes; family Heterodontidae; genus Heterodontus; species Heterodontus francisci. The sequence continues at coordinate 1,833,763 of NW_027140740.1, read as the reverse complement.
CGATTTGGCAGCATTGTATAAGACTCTGACAGGTTTGGATAGGGTACACAAGAAAAAGCTATTCCCATGATCCGACGATATTTCGACTTGGGGACACAGATTTAAGATTTTGGCCTAAAAGTGCAGGGGGAATGTGAAGAAAAACATTTTGGGCAGCGAGTAGTAATGACCCAGAAATTGTAGTCTTTGAGGGTCGTGGAAGCAGCGGCAATTAATGAATTCAATAGAAAATTGGATCTGCACTTGAATAAAATACACTTGCAGGGCTATGGTGAGAGAGGGAGGAAATGGGACTGATCGGATTGTTCTGTGGAGAGACAGCATGGACTCGATGGATTGAAAAGCCTCCTTCTGTGCTTTCAGAACTCTATAACTTTATGACACTATCTAATTGTTCACCATCAGAGGTCACCTTCATCCATCTTCAGCAGTCTTCCATTTTGAACAGACGTGTATACCAGTACAACAATACTGTCCAGTTACTGAAATCTCACTGGTTTAGTTACTGTGAACCTGGAAACTCGGTTGAATGTTTTATTTCTCTTTGTTGTGCGCTTGCTTTGTCTGGATGGCAGGTGAAGGAGCTCATTATATTCTCCGCCCATGTTCTACACTCTTAAATTCTGATGGAATGTTATTAACCTACAATTTGAACTCGACTGCTCTTTCCACAGATGCTTCCTGCCGTCTGTGCATTTACAGAAATTCTACTCTCTTTCGGATTTCCAGCAGCCACTTTATTTTGCTTTTATTTCCCCTTGGAAAACTGCTTTTTACTAGATAAACGAAAATACTGTCATGATGATTTCTAAAACTTAGCAGATGCCCCAGGAGATGTAGCTCCATGGTGGCGTGAATGTATCGGGCAATAGGTTTTTATTTAGAATTCTGTGTACCATGGAGAGAAGATCTGCCTGTGTAAAGTTGCATCGGAAAATCACCCTGTTTATTGGTGAGAAGGGCCCTTTTTCCCAGGGGATTCCCAAGCACAGGTAATTGTCACGGGTTGTGATTTTGTTCTCTTGCTTTGATCGCCATGTTTGTCCAGACCTGTACCGGGGACCCAGGACAGAATTGTACTGATTCGTTCACTTGTATTGATTTACTGCTGAAATCAAGTAATGAGTGAAAAATTTCAGAGTATCAAGAAGACAAAGTTAAACGAAACAAAAAGAAGAAAGGAAATCCTGAAAGGATATCAACAATTAAAAAAGGAGAGGAAAACAGTGGAAAATCACGTTCGTTTATCTGAATGCACGAAACATCTCTAGTAAGGTAGATGAACTAGTGGCACGAATAAAGGTAAATGATATGGCTCTAATTGTCATTAGCTAGACATGGTTGCAAGGAGATCAAGCTGGAAAACGAATATTCCAGAATGCATAATATCTCGGTCACACAGACAGAAAAAGAGGAGGGGTATCCCTGATTGTAAAGGATGACATAAGGACTTTAATAAGAAGGGATCTGACATAGATCCAATTATGGAGGAAATTAGGAATAGCAGTGAGTCAGAAAACACTGGTGCCAGTAGTTTACAGACCCCCTAACAGTAGCTATATTATTGGGCAGAACATGAAATGGGAAATTATTGGAGCGTGTAAAAAAGTTAATGTATGAATTATGGGAGACCTTAACCTGCATATCGGCTGGGATAATCAAAGATGAGTTTGTAGAATGTTTTCGTGGCAGTTTCTTGCAGCAATACGTTGTCGAATCGACTAGGGATAAAGGTATATTACGTCCCGTGTTGTGTAATGAAGCAGGTTAATATGCAATGTCATAGTAAAAGATCTACTGGGAAATAGTTACCATGTTAAGATTAAAAGTGACACGATTCAGTCAAAAACAAGAATTTTAAACGTAAGATAGCCAATTACGAGGGTATGAGGGGAGAACTGGCTAAGGTTAATTCAATAAATAGACTGGAAGGTATTGCGGTCAATGAACAGTGGGAAATGTTTAAAGAAATAATTCGAAGGGTTCAACAAAAGTGCATTCTGTTCAAAAACATAAACTCGTCAAGGAAGACCCACCCGTGGCTCAGTCGGGAAGTTAAAGAATGTATTCGATTAAAAGAAGAGGTGTAAAATGTGGTAACATAATAGTCACAAGTTTGAGGATTGGGAATGTTTCACCAATCAGCAATGGGCCACCAAAAAGTTGATAAAAAGAGAAAAATAGAATATGAGAGTAAACTAGCCAGTAATATAAAAGAGATTGTAAGACCTGATATAAGTACATAAAACGCAAGAGAGTCGCTAAAGTAGACATTGTTCCTTAGTGGCAGAGGCAGGAGAACTCATCATGGGGAATGAGGAAAAGGCAGAGCCATTGAACAAATATTTTGTGTCTGTCTTCACTGTAGAAGACAACAATTTCATACCAGAAATAGACTGTAACCTACGGTCTAAAAAGAGTGAGGAAATTAAGGAAATTGATATCAATCGAGAAAAAGTATTGTAGAATCTTGAGGCACTAAATTCTGACATGTCCCTGGCACCTGATGGACTACATCCTAAGGTTCTAAAAGAGATAGCTTCAGAGATAGTGGATGCGCTGGCTATGATTTCCCAGAATTACTTAGATTCAGGAATGATCCCGTCTGATTGAAAGTTGGCACATGTTACACCGCTTTTCATGAATGAAGGCAAACGGAAAACAGTGAACTATAGACCAGATAACCTAACACCAGTCGTTGGGAAGATGCTGGAAACCATTAAAGAAGTCTTAGCATTGCACTTGGAAAAGCATAGTATGATTAGAAAAAATCAGCATGGTTTTACTAAAGGGAAATACTGTTTGAAAAATAAATATTTTTTAGAGGATGTGACTAGTAGGGTAGATAAAGGGGAACCAGTAGATGTAGTTCACTTGGATATGCAAAAGGCATTCGATAAGGTGCCACAGAAAATATTAATAGGCAAGATATGGGCTCATGGTGTTGTGGGTAATATATTAGACAGATGGAGGATTGGCTAACAGACAGAAAGCAGAGAGTGGGTATAAATGGGGAAGAATGAGAGGTGATCTAATGGAGAGATACAGATGCTGAAAGGGCTTCATAGGCTAGAAGCCGAGAGATTGATCCGCTGGTTGGGAAATCTAGAATGTGGCAGCAGCCGCAGGATAAGGGGCAGATTATTCAGGACTGAGATGAGGAGTAATTACTTCGCTTAAAAGCGTGTGAATCTTAGGAATTCTCTACCCCAGAGGGTTGTGGATGCTCCGCTGTTGAATGCATTTAAGGCTGTAAAAAATAGATTTTTGATCTTGCAGGGAGTCATGAGATATGGGGAGTGGGCAGGAAAGTGGAATTGAAGCCCAAGATCAGCCAAGATAGTATTGAATGGCAGAGCAGGTTCGATGGGCCATTGTGTCTACGTCTGCTCCTATTCCTTTTTTTTTGGTGTTCTTGTGATGTGATGGCATGAAAATAATGGTGTTATTGGGCACAGTCAATATGGATGTATGAAAGGGAAATCAACGTTTAACAAACTAGTTGGTCTTTTTAGGGTCGAACTATGAGAATAGATAAGGGGGAACAAGTGGATGTGTTATATTTAGATTTTCAGAAATCTTTTGATAAGGACTCACATACGAGATTGGTAAACAAAATTGCAACACATGGTATTGGGGCAATGTACTGGCATGGAATGCGAACTTTTAACGGACAGAAAACCGAGAGTAGGATACGGTAAGGATCGGTGCTTGGGTCCCAAAGTTTCACAATTTATATTAATGAATCGGATGTGGTGGTTAAATGTAATATTTCCAAGTTTGCAGAAGGCATAAAACAGTTTGCAGATGGCATAAAACTAGGCAGACTAGAGCTGCGACAAGGATACAAAAATGCTTCAAGGGATTTTGTAGAGGCTTACTGAGTGGGTAGAAGTTTGGCCGATGGAATACAATGTGGAGAAATGTGAGGTTATCCACTTTTGTAGGAGAAACAGAAATACAGTGTATTTCTTAAATGGTGAGAGACTGGGATGTGTTGAACTTCAAAGGGACTTGGGGGTCCTTATTCATGATGCACTGAAAGTCAGCATGCAAGAACAGAAAGCATTTAAAAAGGGGAATTGTATGTTGGCCTTTAGTACAGCAGGATTTGGGTATAGGACAAAACATATCTTACTACAGTTACATGGAGCCTTGGTGACGCCAAGTGTACAGTTATTTTTTTTCTCTGCTTACCTAAGGAAAGATATACTTGCCATAGAGGCAGTAGAACAGAGACTCGCCAAACAAATTCTTGGTTTGGAGGGATTGTCTTCTGACTAAAGATTAAATAGCTTTGACCGATTATAATCTGCAGTTTAGAAGAATGACTAGTGATATAATTCAAACAAACGTAATTCTTACAGGGCTTGACAGGGAAAATGCAGGCAGGATGGCTCCCCTGGCGGGAGGTATAGAACATGGGCGATTTGTCTCAGAATAAGAGGTAAGTCATCTAGAACGATAATGAGGAGTAAATTCTCCACTCAGTGGGGAGTAAATCTTTGGTATTCTCTGCCCCAGTGAGCTGTGGAGGCTCAAGTCGTTGTGAATGTTCAAGACAGAGATCGATAAATGTCTGTATATTGAAAATATCAAGGAATACGGGGATAGTGCAGGAAAATGTTCTTGAAGTAGCATATCAGCTCGAAGGGCCAACTCCTGCTCTTTGCGTTCAAGATTTCAACCACATTGTAGCAAGCTATGTACATGCTTAGGACAATGGTATCTCGCTGGTCAGTGTTCGAAACTTGGCGTTTTTCAAACTCCACTCTAAACATACGATCTAACAGGTCACCAAGACTCTTGTTGCTTTTAATATAGTGATAACGTGCTTTTTAAATTGAATCTAGCAGTGAGCAATGGTTTCGGATTGATTCTTTGCTGACTGGCCTGCTACAAGCTGGAACGTTACTACTTTCACATTCTTCAATTTAAAGATGCAGTTCACCAGCGAAATATAATTAATTTATTTTGTTCCTGAGAAGCTGGAAAAAGCTCGGATCTTAACAAAGCATCTCCATAACAGCCAGAACAGCCATTTTATCCTTCGTCTAATTGTTGAAAACATTCTGCTGAGAGCAAACATCTAGCCTATATACTGTCGTCTCAAAAACATGTTGGTATCCTTCACAGTTGTTTTTTGTTTCCTTTCTTTCATGGGATGGTGGCCTGCCTCACATGACCATCATATATTGCCCATCCGCGATTGCCCTTAGCAGGAGTTTCAAAATTTAAAAAGCAAAATTACTCAAAGCATTGAAGGAAAAACAGAGTCAAAACATTGCCATATGCCAATGCCAAGTGTGTTGCAAGTGCAGTGTGTAGAACATAAATACAAACAACCAAATAGGTGGTCACAATAGTGCAATCTCATGACCGATGATTCATTGCGGAATCAAGTGACTGCAGCGTCTATCTTTTCAATTCTAAAAATGGTACCAAAATTTGGTAGAGTTGCAAGGGCAGGAACAGAATAATATTTCATCCTGGCTGTGAATCACTGACCTTTGGCATTTAATGCAAATAGGAAATCCAATAAAGTACAGGACAAAAAAAAAACAAGTCAATTGCTGTCGCGAATTATGTGTTTATGGCATTGGCAGTCCTATCCCAGCTGCAGGGCAGTTTGTGGAGATGCGTGCATTTGCCTCTAATGTGTCTTTGTAACGAGAGTGTCCGAAGTCATTGGAATTAGAAAAATGCTATCGCATAAAGCTTTGTCTTCTTAGCGAGGTAGATTATCGGTAACCTACAAGTAGCTCAGCAATAAGGTACACTTTGCACAGCTCGGTATTTTATTTCATTCTGGATGTCTTTCTAAGTAATTCACAACATGAAAGGCTGAATGGACTCCTCCTGTGTTGTGGCAATTGGAAGATTTCAACTGAAGTGAGCAATCTATGCACGTGCTTGATATGGCGATGGCTTGCTAACAACATTCATAAATTCAAAGATTCAGGTCATCTGCGAAATATAACGAGTTTTTTTCGGGGTTGTAAGTTATCGGGATTTTGAGGTTTAAAACCCTCAGTTAACAACTCTAAGTTCCAAATTTTTAACTTATATCAATGGGGTCCTCAGTTATGCATGACCTAAAAAGGTATAAATGAAGACTATCTATGGTTCAAATATGATTTATTAATCAAGGTTTTTTTGAATACTTAGCATAGTATTAATGAAGACAGCATGCAACTTTCGTACCATTAACGGGCCAGGATTCCTTGATTGTTACCAGCACAGACGATCCCTTTCTTCTTCTGTGTCTGAAGCGACGGTACATTGAACTGTGTCTCAGAAGAATTACACCACAGAAGTCATGGTAAAATGCGCCAACAAAGACTCTAGATTTCCAACGAGTATCCCTAATTCCACGAGTTTTCAAATCCCTTAATAGTAAATACTCTGAATGACCCCTTTTCATTGGCTGAAGCTGAGAATGATCTGGTGTCATCCTACCTCTGTAACTAGAGTCATACCGGCTAAACAAATGTCCATCACTATTTATTTAGGCGCTAGGAGTTACATTTAATAGTGTGAACATAGAACATAGAACAATACAGCACAGTACAGGCCCTTCGGCCCACGATGTTGTGCCGAACCTTTAACCTACTCTAAGATCAAACTAACTACCTACCCTTCATTCTACAATCATTCATGTACCTATCCAAGAGTCACTTAAATGTCCCTAATGTATCTGCTTCTACCACCACCGCTGGCAGCGCATTCCACGCACCCAAAACTCTCTGTGTCAAGAACCTACCTCTGACATCTCCCCGAAACCTTCCTCCAATCACCTTAAAATTATGCCCGATGGTGATAGCCCTTTCCACCCTGGGAAAAAGTCTCTGGCTATCCACTCTATCTATGCCTCTCATCATATTGTACCCCTCGATCAGGTCACCTCTCATCCTCCTTCGCTCCATTGAGAAAAGCCCTAGCTCCCTCAATCTTTCTACATAAGACATGCCCTCCAGTCCAGGCAGCATCCTGGTAAATCTCCTCTGCACCCTCTCTAAAGCTTCCACATCCTTCCTATAATGAGGCGACCAGAACTGAACACAATATTCCAAGTGTGGTCGAACCAGGGCCTTATAGAGCTGCAGCATAGCCTCGCAGTTCTTAAACTCAATCCCCCCTGTTAATAAAAACCAACACACCATACGCCTTCTTAACAACCCTATCAACAAATGGCACATTTGTTTAGATACAGAGGAGTTGTACGAACAATGTTACAACCTCTTATCAATGATGCTAACTACCATAAACAATTCTGCTCAACTTTCCCACGGATACTGAAGAAATTGCAAACACATGTTTGTAACAGAATATCAGGAAATAATGCATTTTAACACATAGTTGCTTGGTCTACAGATATGGTTGATAAACCAAAACAGTTAGGAAAATAAAAGCTACTAAAAGGTGCATGGTTATTGCTGAAAGTTAAAACGTCATTCTCAGTTAAAACTGCTAAGTTCAACCTTTTTGTTTATCTCTTTAAAGCCGACAAAGAATACTTGGATTGCATCTTGTGTAATTAAAACATATACAATTGCTTGAAGATAGACTGTTCGGCACCTTTAAAGCAATTTAAGTCGCAAAACCAGTTTGTATTGTGCGGCTGTTTTAACTGTTAATTCTCTCACGATCAGATATTCAAACAGAATTGTTCAAAGGTGGTTAAGATACGTTCCTAAAATGTTACTTCAAGTTAACACAGAACCCCAAAGTTTCGTAGTATTGTCGAAATCTTACAGTGCCCACCTCAAGGGAAAAAATGTACTAACATTGATTCCTAGCATAATCTAAAGTTTATCTGACTCCATTGGCATAAGATTCTGATAATGGACCAGCATCGTTGTAAGCACAAGAAGGAAAATCGGTTGGATGTGATCTTTGCTTTAAAACTGAAGCATTGCTAGCTCATAACATAGGATCAAGTAAATATTGGTCCTTCTCGCCCGAAACTGGGATAGTACCAAAAATAAACTCTGCTCCAGGTCAGTCCAAAAAAACACCTCTGCTCCAAGTCAGTTTTATTGACCAAGACTTTAGGTGTGGAAATTCGCCCCTTAAGAGCTTTGATTCCACTGGACGTCACACGTCCTCATGACTAATATACCAAGGTGGCAATTGATTCCCAGGTAGCATCTATGTTTCATTGGATATACTTCTGCCATATCCCTAATTCTACAGAGGTTGGTCGTGAACTAATGCTACGATAAAGACCCAAAGCACATATTTGTTACCGCTGAACGTTATCTCCCCTCAATATTTGTTTGCAATCTTGCTGTAATCTGTTCTGCAACCCAATTCTTATTCGGAATTTTTCAGTTCTTCCCTTGCTTGTATCCGTCTGGTGAATATTATGATTATTTTTGTAACCCAACATAAATCCATTTTATTTTGTTCTATTCCCTCTAACTCATTTTCATTGCATTAATTTTACCATAGTTATGATGAAATCAGTTTCTCAGGAAGTATGATGATCAATAAAGGTCTTCTTGTTATATTGGCCCCGAACCATGTTGTACTACGGTCCAGTGGCTGAACATGTTTGAAACCTATTCTAAAGTGCATTCCAACATGTATTTCCACATGTTAGTCATGCAACACGTTCTTGAAGGACACTTGTCCGACCACAACTGCACACTCACATTGCTATCTCAACATCTTGCTCTTCCTTTTCCAACTGCAATCGACCTTATCAAAAGATAGAGGTGTTTGTATATGTGCGGAGGATTCTATGACAGATTGTTTGCTTACCTCCCACTTCATGATCTAAGTACCTTGCGTGATGGCCACACTATCAAATTCAGTTCTCCTAAAAAGTATAGACAAGGACACAAATATCACCTACAGAAAAATGTCAAATTACTAATGTAATTTATAGTTTCCTGATTTGCACTCAAACGTACATGGATTCCAGATTACACAGATGATGTTTCATCACAGTTTGTTATTGTATGTTTTTCCTTAGCGCCATCTCCTACACTAAATCACTTTTTCCTCATACAATTTACATATCCCATTCGTTATTAAACTATCCCATTCATGAGCGTTGAAGAATCTTTTTTATCCAATACAATGTTTAAAATGTTTTTTTTTCTTTGAAGAATCAATATTCTATTTGATTCCAGGCCTTACTAGGTTTTGCTTCTCTAATCATTTGATTACTCCAATAATAATTCCTTTGTCTTTGTCACAGCTGTTGTTGCACTTCTAAATCCAAGTGGTCATACCCCAATATTTTCTCTCCTATTTTCATGAGCAAAGTTAGGGTAAAACAGAAACTGGAACCTCTGATAACTCAAATGATTTATTGCAAGTTGCTGCACAATAGTTACCTATTTAAAGATAATTGCAGCTCAGCTGATTTACCCCACCTAAGCACATTCGTATTGTCGATGGAAGTGCAATTCTGAATCCAAGTAATAGTTGCGAGCCATTTACTAATCATGCTATCATTCACAAAGTATGACATTGACTAATGCCTTTCTTATTAGTCCTCTTATTAATTCTTACGAGGATTAAATAACATTGGTCATTTTAAAACACCATTCCAAGAATGTCCAATTCCCCACAGGACAAATTAAGACTTCCTTATTTTATTATTGTTGTTATTTTCCAGCTCATGAGTGGCGTGGTCTGCACAAATTTTTACATTTTCTTACCTTCTAAAATCTCATAAGCCCAAATGACAGCTGGAGATGAAGAATGTTATCTGTTAAAACTTCATTGACACTCCTCAGGTTGAAGACTGTCATGCCAGTTGCAAATCCCCTCACTCGATGGCATGCATTATCCTTTCACAGCAGTGTTGTTAATTCCCAAGCTATTAGCATGTAAGTACATAAAATTAAAAGAACAGATTATGTTCCCTGTCTTATTATTTAGCTCAGATGCCTCTTTATCATTGATCAGGACCTGCAGAATTATACTGATACTTTTGTTAAGATGTAAATTACTCAAATTGAAATAATAGTGTCATCAGTTGACAATAGCTTCCATTTACTTATTTTAAAATTAAAAAAAAAAGGTTTTTCCATTAACTTTTTTGAAAAACATGTTTTTTCTATCCCTATAAACTCAAGTAGATCTCCTTTTGCGTGCTTTGAAAAAGCAACTCATATTAATTTATTTATTATTGATTTAAATGTCATAAACAATTATTTCCATGTTTCGTAGTTTCGGATGAATTTATCAGAGACTGTAATGTCTATAGTTGTTATGGAAGCTGACTGCAAATAAATGCAAATACTTTCTCCAGAAAGATAAATAAATAGAAACAAATGTATGAATGAATTAAGGCCAATTCCTGTGTTTTTTTTTTAAAGAAGGACCAGCTTTCAGCTGAAAATATCACCATGCTGTGATCAAATGTTGCAGAAGTCTTAAACCGCTGGAGTTGATTAAACTCTGTGACCATATGGTCCACCTATTTAGCGAAACAAAGAATGCAAGATTTATTCGGCTTGGAGCCAGATGAGTTCATTCAATCCAGATATATGTGGTAAGTTAGAAACCGTAATTATCACAAAATCATATATATATATATATTATATACATACACACAAAATATCATTCAGCAAATTGCTAAGCTTCTAGCAGAAAGGGTTAACTCTACTAGTTTGAATGGGGTGAAGCTAAAGTTCTCTGGATGTAATGACGTCCGCCTCTCTTTTTAAAAGCAAAGGAGAAAACAACACATGTTCAAACCAATTCCAACCACTTTTTAACTAGGTCGGATCCTTAAGGGACAACACGCTTTTTCATTGAACAAACATAACTTCCGAAGAAGGGTCACTGACCCGAAACGTTAACTCTGCTTCTCTCTCGACAGATGCTGCCAGGCCTGCTGAGTATTTCCAGCATTTCTTGTTTTTTTTTATCACTTTATACTGTTTTTTCTGCAAATTCCAAGCCTTTAGATCCTTTTTTGCCCCCCTAGTTCTCTTTCTTTTGACAGTTTCAAACATATATATAAACACTCTCAAACTATTTATAGATATGCATGCAGCTTGTACACATATTCTCAAATTTCCAGATTCAAATTCGTCCATTTTTAAAACCCTTCTTCCTTAGTGAGAATTGTGTTAGGAATAAAATTACTAAATATCAATCATAATATATATAGAGTCGTAGGATTATACAGCACAGTAAAAGGGCCTTCGGCCCATCGTGTCCATGCCGGCCATCAAGCACCTAAGTATTCTTATTGCATTTTCCAGCACTTGGCCCGCAGCCGTGTATGCTAAGGCGTTTCAAGTGCTCATCTAGTTACTTGTTAAATGCTGTGAGGGTCCCTGCCTCTACTACTTCTTAAGGCAATGTGTTCCATATTCCATTCACCCTCTGTGTGAAAAAGCTTCCTAAAATCCCCTCTAAATATCCTACCCCTTACCCTAAATCTATGCCCCATGTTTATGACCTCTCCACTAAAGGAAAACGTTTCTTCCCATCTAACATATCAATGCCACTCATAATTTTGTATACCTCAATCATGTCCCTCCTCATGCTTCTCTGCTCCAAGGAAAGCAACCCTAGCCTATCCAGCCCCTCTTCATAGCTGAAATTCTCCAGCCCAGGCAACATTCTGGTGAATCTTCTCTGCATCCTTTACAGTGCAATCACATCCTTCCTATCGTGTGGTGCCCAGAATTGTACACCGTACTGCAGTTGTGTCCTAACTAGCGTTTTATGCAGCCCCATCATAAATCCCTGCTCTAGTATTCTATGCCTCGGATAATAAAGACAAATGTCCAATTTGCCTTCCTAACCATCTTATCTACCTGTGCTGCTGCCTTCAGTGATTTCTGGATATGTACACCAAGGTCCCTCTGACCCTCTGTACTTCCTAGGGTCCTACCATCCGTTGATGATTCCCTTGCCTTGTTATTCCTCCCAAAATGCATCACCTCACACTTCTCAGGATTAAATTCCATTTGCCACTGCTGCACCCATCTTACCAGCCCATACACAAGCAGTGATTGTGCCTAAAAAACACTATTTACGATTAGATTATTCAAAGAATTTCACTTTATTTTAAAGTGCACTTCCATTTTAACCAAGCGCACAATTCTCATGATGTTTTTTATCTTAAAACTTTGAAACTACTATTGCAGCATCACAATTTCATATACAAGTTCCATACCAAGCCTCACCCCATGCTGAATTGGAACTGTATTGTCGGTTCCTTCACTGTGGCTTGGTCAAAATCCTGCAACTCTGTCCCCAATAGCATTGCGGGTGCACCTACACAACATGACACAACAGCTCACCACCAGCTTCTCAAAGGCAATTAGGATGGGAAATGAATGCTGGCCCAGCCATAGCCACCCACATCCCGTAAATGAATAAAACAATTCGGAAGAAAAACACATTAAAACTTAAAACACATGCACACACATCATCCACCCAAATACTTTATTACACACATGGTCTTGATGCTTCCGACACTGTACTTCTGAATTCTGCATTATCACTTTTTAACAACTTAAAACTAAGTAAACCCAATCGAATAGCACATTCGTTTAAAAGGCAGAAAACTAAGGCAATAAATTACGTCAAAGATCTTGATTCGTTTCTCTCCAAGTTATCTGTCAAGCAACTGTAATCAAAACTGAAGAAAATAAGTGCATTTTAAGAGGGAAATATTGTAACTTCAGCCAAAAAGTTCAAATCTCCTAAAATTTCAAACAACAGCCTCTCACAAACAAAGAGGAGAACAAAAATTATTCTAGTGTTCACCAAATAGAACAATCAAAGCTACAGAGCTCACAATTCCACTGCCCCTGAGCGCCATTGCTTGGTATCCCTTAGGAACTCTCTCGACCTCTCTCTCTCTTTGTCAGTACAGCACAATTGTTTCATTCCACACTCCAATATCCAGGTTAGTATAAATTACTCTTCTCACTCACACCAATTTCAAATACCGTATCGAAACACATGAAACAACGAACTATTTCAAGGCCATATACAAGACACCAGAACCCAAAGGATTAATACACTTTAGGTTCACTGATACAGATACTGGACAGTGACTTGCAGACACACAAAGAAATCAAACAGACGTAAGAATTACCCTTCAACAAAATACACAAATAACAATTTACTCCCACACAATTTTGTATTATGTCCCTTTCATACAGCATTTTATCCTGAAATGTGACATTTACAGATTAACGTTAGAGCACCATTATTTTTAACTTCAAATGTTATTTTATATCTGTCACCTTCTCTTTGTACACACAAAATAACTACAGCTGAAGAACTGATCAGTTTAAACGCACATAATTTGTTTTGCTCTATTCTGCTCTGAGTGAATAAGGCACCTTAGAACAAAACACTCACCTTGGAATTTGAGGGTAGTACGTACATTCAGTAATATCTTCTTGTCATCAGTATTATACTTCTCTTCCAGTTTTCGCTGTCCAGCTTCATGAAATGAGGCCATATGGATTCAGCGAAGGAACACACAAAAGGGCGATCGCACTGCTGGGAGTGTACTGTAGACCCCCAAACGGTCAGGGAGAAATAGAAGAGTAGATATGTAGGCAAACCTCTAAGAAGTACAAGAACCATAAGGCAGTAATATTAGCGGATTTTAAGTGCCCCAATATTAACTAGGATAGTTTTAGTGTGAAAGGAATTGAGGGAGCAGAATTCTTGAGGTGTATTCAAGAGAACTTTTTGGCCCAGTTTGTAGCAAGTCCAACAAGAGAGGGCGCAGTTTTAGACTTACGTTTAGGAAATTATGGGCATTGGAAGAGTAGCAGTGAGAGGTCGTTTTTGTGGCAGTGATCATGATACAGTCAGTTTTAACATCATTATGGAAAAGGACAAGGATAGAAAACGAGTTACAGTTCTCAATTATCGCAAGGCCAATTTTACTAAACTGAGGAGTTATTTAGCGAAAGTGAACTGGAAACAGCGACTTGAAGGCAAATCAGCGTCAGAACAGTGGGAGGCATTCAAAGGGGAGATTCAACGGGTTCATAGAAAATATCTTGCCACAAAGAAAAATGGTGAGATGGCCAAATCTGGAGCCACATGCATGCCACGGAGCCTAGAGGGTAAGATAAGGCAGAAAAGAGAAGTTTATGGCCGACACTGGGAACTCAATGCCACAGAAAGCAGACAGGAGTATCGAAAGTGGAGGGGTGAAATTAATAAAATGAAATTCGGAAAACAAAGAGAGGGAATGAAAAAGATATATAGGCAAGGAAAATCAAGGTGAATCCAAAGATGTTTTATCGATATATTTAGAGTAAAAGGATAACTCGGGAGAGAATGGGGCCCGTAAAAGAGCACAAAGTTAACCTATGTGTAGGGGCATAAGATGTTGGTATGGTTGTTAATGAATACTTTGTGTCTGTCTTCGCAAAAGAAGGGAACGAGTCAGATATTGTAATTAAGGAGGAGTGGAAAGTATTGAACGTAATAATCATAAACAGAGAGGAAGTATTAATGGGATTAGCATCCTTGAATTTTGATAAATCATCAGAGCCAGATGAAATGTACACAGGGCTGTCAAAAGACGCAAGACAGGAAATAGCAGAAGGTTTGACCATCATTTCCAGTCCTCACTGGATGCAGGGGTGGTGCCAGAGGATTGGAGAACTGCTAATGTTGTACCTTTGTTTAAAAAGGGAGCGAAGGACAGACTGATTAATTACAGACCAGTCAGTCTAACCTCAGTAGTCTGAAAAATATTGGATTCTAATCTGAGAGACAGGATAAACTGTCACTTAGAAAGGCTCAGGTTAATCAAGGATAGTCAGCATGGATTCGTTAAGGGAAGATCTTGTCTGACCAACTTGATCACATTTTCTGAAGAAGTAACAAGGAAGATCGATGCGGGTAGTGCAGTTGATTTGGCGAGCATTGAATTTAGCAAGGCTTGTGATAAGGTCCCACATGGCAGACTTGTTAAAAAGATAAATCCCCATGGGATTCAGGGAAGTACAGAAAGGTGGGTACAAAATTGGCTCAGTAGCAGGAAAAAAAGGATAATTGTTGACAGGTGTTTTAACGAGTGGAGGGCTGTTTCCAATGGTGTGTCACAGGGCTCTGTTCTTTTTGTGATATACACTAACCATTTGGATGTAAATATAAGCGGTATGATCAAGAAGCGTGCAGACCACACAAAAATTGCCTGTGTGGTAGATCGCGAGGAGGATAGCTATAGATTGCAGAAAGATGTTGATGGTCTGGTCAGATGTGCAGAAAGTGACAAATGGAATTCAACCCGGTGAAGAGTAAGATGATGCATTTTGGGAGGTCAAACAAGGCAAAGGAATACACGATTAATGGGATAATACTGAGAAGTGCAGGGGAATTGAGGGATATTGGAGTGAATGTCCACAGATCCCTGAAGGTAGCAGGACAGTTCGATAAGGTGGTTCAGAAGGCATATGGAATTCTTTCCTTTATTAGTTAAGATATCGAATATAAGAGCTGGGAGTTTATGCTAGCACTGTACAACTTATTGGTTAGGCCACAACTTGAGTACTGTCTGCAGTTCTGCTCACCTCATTACAGAACGGATGTAATTGCACTAGAGAGGGTACAGAGGAGATTTGAGAGGATGTTGCCAGGACTTCAAAAATGTAGATATGAGGAAAGATTGGATTGGTTGGGGTAGCTCTCCTTGGAACATAGAAGGCCGAGGGGGGATGTGCTTGAGATGTACAACATTTGGATGGGCCTGGATAGAGTGGGGGTGAAGGGTCTATTCACCTTAGCAGAAGGTAAGGTGATGCATTTTGGGAGGTCAAACAAGGCAAAGGAATACACGATTAATGGGAAAATACTGAGAAGGGCAGAGTAAGTGAGGGACATTAGAGTGAATGTCCACAGATCCCTGAAGATAGTAGGACAGTTCGATAACGTGGTTCAGAAAGCATATGGAATCCTTTCCTTTATTCGCTGAGATATAGAATATATATTGACTTGGGGGCATAGATTTAAACTGATTGGTAGAAAAGTACAGGGGACATGAGGAAGCATTTCTTCACCCAGAGGGTGGTGGGGGTCTATAACTCACTGCCTGAAAGGGTAGTTGAGGCAGAGATTTCAACTGATTGAAATGGAGTCTGGATACGCACCTCAAGTACAATAATCTGCAAAGCTATGAACCATATGCTGGAAGGTGGGTTTAGAATAGGTGGATCGTTTTTCGGCTGGCACAGGCACGATGGGCCAAGTGGCCACTTTTTGTGCCTTAAACAGTTTATGTTTCTATGATACATGGAAGTTTTAAATACGATTTTTAAAAAATATTTTCTGGTGTTATCCGTTCTATGCTTTTGACCAATCTATTACTTCTTAATTCAAATGACATCATATTCACAGGTGTTGCGGATCTATGTCAGGTTGTTCCCCTTATGAATTCCCTTCCTTGAATGTAAAACATTGATCAGACTAATCAGTGCAAGATTCCACTCAACTCACAACCAGACATTTGGTTTTAGCCTTTTTCAAAGTCTGGCCCCAAGTTTCACCGTTGTATGTTTTTGGGTTTTCAGGCTTAAAACCATTTTATTTGAAAATTCTCATTTCTAAATTTTCAATTTATTACAATGAAGTCCTCAGCTGTGCCTGACCTCACAAGTTACAAATAACGAATATTCATGAATCCAGTATAATTTATTAAGCAAGATTTTATCAATACTTAACAAAAAAAAAACTGAAGACAACATCGATGTTTCTTATCCTTCAAGCCCAGTATTCCTTGAATGTTGCTGGCACAGGCGATGCCTTTGTTCTCCTGTCTCTGAAAAGACATTGAACTGTGTTTCAGAATAGTTACACCACAGCCACCATGGCAAACTGTGCCAGCAAAGACTCTGAGTTTCCATCTTTTAGGCTTCCTTATTATGAAATGCTTTGAATTACCTTTTTCCATTAATTTAACGTAAGGTTCATCTGCAGTCACCGCACATCTGTAACTAGAGTGGTGTACGCTAAAATCATGTCAATCTCTAATTTCCTAGGCTCCAAGAGTTAACATTTCATTGTGTGAACAAATAACACATCCTTGTAGATACAAAGCAGTTGAACAAACAATGATTCATCTTCACATCAACAATGGCAACTATTGTAAACAATTCACCTGAACATTCCCAGGGTGCTGAAGAAATTAATAATGAATAATGAATGTTTCTAGCAGAATATCAGGATCTTTTTTCAAATATGCATGTTTTCTTCTACAGATGCAGTTAATTGATCAAGTCAGTTAGCATATTTATTAAAAGCAAAATACTGCGGATGCTGGAAATCTGAAACAAAAACAAGAAATGCTGGATTCACTCAGCAGGTCTGGCAGCATCTGTGGAAAGAGAAGCAGAGTTAACGTTTCGGATCAGTGACCCTTCTTCGGAACTCGAAGAAGGGTCACTGATCCGAAACGTTAACTCTGCTTCTCTTTCCACAGATGCTGCCAGACCTGCTGAGTGAATCCAGCATTTCTTGTTTTTGTTGTAGCATATTTATTAAACTGTATGGTTATTGTTTAATGATAGGTGTCATATTCAGTTCAAGCTTCTTTCACATCAGTTCCTTTAGGGCATGCAATTACTCTCCACCTGATCCCTTTATGTACGGACCTATAAACGTCATCGTTTTCCCTTTGCTGACTGCTATTTTGCTTTTCTGATTCCTGATAATGTACTTACGGTCCACCTAGTGTCTCCGATCGCACCCCCTCCACTCCAACCCCACCGCGCACCCAAACCCCCCCCCCGTCCCGCTGTTCTATGCTCTGTCTGACTCCTCCTGCATATTTGTTAATAGTCCAATGAAAGGAATCTCCTGCTCTGTCCCATTAATCTTTGGCATGCCCGTTTACTCCTGTTCATTTATTTCAGATCCTCTGATTGTCACTATTTGTTTGTTATTCACTGGTCTATGGTGTATCGGATAGCTGCTGCTAATTTACTTCCGATCCTCCTGTTCTCGACCCCCTCTTCCCGTTGCTAACAGTTCTACTGTTCATCTTTACTCCTACAGGCCATTATCTTTTGCAACCCCAGTGGTCACCTCTTGTCCATTAACCTCTGGATATTTACTCTGGTCTCAGTTGCTTTGTTTATTAATTAACTTAATAATTGTTGTAACTGGATATTTCACGGTGCTCTTTAACTGCTCTCTGAACTTGGACTGAATCGCCACATAAATAAATGTGTTTGTACAGCAATTTAAATTCCGCAGCATATATGCGACATTTTCAAAAGATCTGATAAGATTCATCACCCAGCAGATAATCTACAACAAAGAGATATAACATCGACACCAACCACAAAAATATGAAAATGCCAGATATGGTGAAGAGTAAAATCATAGAATGACTTCTTCTCTCCATTTCAGAGTCACTGTGATTATCTTTCCTGCTCTGAGCCCTCAGTCTCTGACGAACTGGACTGGTCACTAAAATGTATCAGAATGGCACAGTGGCGCAGTGGTTAACACCACAGCCTCACAGCTCCGGCGACCTCGGTTCAGTTCTGGGTACTGCCTGTGTGGAGTTTGCAAGTTCTCCCTTTGTCTGCGTGGGTTTCCACCTGGTGCTCCGGTTTCCTCCCACCTCCAAAGACTTGCATGTTGATAGGTAAATTGGCCATTGTAAATTGCCCCTAGTGTAGGTTGGTGGTAGGAGAATGGTGGGGATGTGGTAGAGAATATGGGGTTAATGTAGGATTAGTATAAATGGGTGGTTGTTGGTCGGCACAGACTCGGTGGGCTGAAGGGCCTGTTTCAGTGCTGTATCTAAATAAATAAAATAAAAAAGTCAGAGCGTTCAGCAACAGAATTAAAGCGAATGGCAATAATGGTGTGAAAGCTTTTTCAAACATTCTAAATCTAATCCATCGAGGTTCACTAAAATAACTTGGTTTGTTAGAGCAGCTCCATTCTACATTGTTGATTACCCATCCAGGTTTAAAATCTAAAGTAGATGGAAATGTTTTTTCAAGCAGAGCAGAATGCCGGTAGTTACTAGAATCACAGCCGCAGTTTTCTTGGTGCAATATTTTGATTTCAACTTCTGGCAACAAATGGCGACATACCGATCAAACGTGAACCAGATGGTGAACCATACAGAACAGTCTATGGTTGAACGGGTCAGCACATAGCGAAGGCAAGACACAGAGGTGAGGTCCAGGAAATGTAATGGGAAATAAAGATCAGGGATTCTCCCGGGCATGATCTCAGTGATAATGACCAGCAGATCCGCCGTTGCCATGGCCACCAGGTAGCGAGTGGAGCAGGTGGAGAGTTCGCTATTTCCCTTGTACAGGATCACAATTAACACTACATTAACTGCAAAGGAGAGAAGGGAGAAGTCGCTGTAAATTATTGAAAAGCATTCCTTGCCTCTCAACACAGGCAGGAAGGATTTTAGCACCAAAAACCTGGGGGTTGGGATCGTGTCAGATCGGGTCCATAACCTCAACCTGACTCCAACTCCTGCACTTCCAGATTTAGCAAATCATGGACAGGGGTGAAGAATGCACCGCTCATTGGACGCTGGTCTGCAAGTTAAATATAGAAATGAGGACCCAAAAAACGGGTAGATTGGTTAACGTTACCCGGTGTCCAACCATTCCCAGTATAGGAACCTATCCCGGACACAAATCACTTCCTGGGCTCGAAGAAATACCTCTCTGACTCGAACCAGTCCCTCGGATAGGAGGCACTTATACGTCTTGCACAACTCCCTTTGATGTATAAATGATTTAAATTGAGAAGGGAATTTAATGAGACAATGCAAATGTGATCAAAGTACGGGCGTTCATTTCTACAGGAATATCATTAAAAGAAAAGTGTGATAATAACGTATTATAAAGACGGTTATTGAATACTTAAACTCATGTGTTCTCTTCTGGACTACACATAATAAAAATATCGAGGCTAACAGCTGCAAATATTCTTTACAAAGATAATACCATAACTTAGGGATTATAATTAACGGAAAATGTTGTGGCTTTATTCTGTCGATAAGAGAAGGATGAGTGTTGAACTAGTAGAGGTCATTAAAATTATGTCGGGGTTAGAGAGGGAAAACGTGGACCTGATGCTTCCACCTTTTCTGGTGACCAGTTCTGTATTGCCTCAAAGTAAGACGGTCATCAATAAATGCACGATGGAATTCAAGAGAGACCTATTTACTCAGAGTGCTGAGAACGTGGAATTGAGACATCATGGAGTAGTTGCAATGGAAAAAAAATAAGAAAACGCGAGGTTAGTACATGAGGGAGACAGGACTGGAAGGATATGCTGATAGGATTAGATCAGCTGGAATGAAGAGAGATTCGTACAGAGCAGGAAGACGGTCGTAATCTATTTGTGCCGAATGCCCAGTTTCTGTGCTGTAAAATCGGTAACCTGTGTATTAGCAAGCCATAGTCATAAGAGTTTTTTTCTCGTAATATTGAAGAGGATTATTTATTATTGCAGTGCACTCATGAGCAAACGCTTCTCAGCACCGTGCTCTGGAAGGAGATAAATCAGCACCCGCTAGTGCTGTCAACAACTCTACTTAGAGTAAGGGTAAGATGTGGACCTGCACTGAATACAATGGCAGACACTCCGTGACATACATGGTCCCTAGGGTTACCTGGTCCACAGGTAACACTCAGTACAACACGATCGCTGAGATCAGGTGCTCCACTCCAGTTGGTGTACACGCACAGTAAAATTCCACATTGACAGATAATTCCAGTCATCCTTCCCCTCTGAGATTTTCCTGCTTTGAGCTCTGATTCTACGGATCCCAACATTCCACATAAATCAAGAACATTACAGTGCAGATTGACTTGAGCTAGAAACAGTTGAGACAACAGAATAAAACAACACGGTTAATTCAGGAAATTAATGCAATTATATTATTGAATGTGTGTCTGTGTAACTGTAACCATTCGATCTCATGTAATATTATTATTCCCATGGTAATGAAAGAAACCAACTCATACAAAGATTTACAAAACTTAATTGCTTAGAGATACTGACCAGGAACGCCAGTTACAGCAAGGATCACACAGAATACTTTCCTCACCCATTGACTTGGTTGGTGCATTTTCTGCTTGGAGTGATCTGTCTGTCCGTGCTGCAGGTAATATCTCAGAAAGAAATTCTGAGGTGAATCATTCCCAGTGCATTAACTTTATACCCTGCCAATTTCCTTGAGGATACTGACGTTGTAAAATTGTTCAAACAGTTTTTATTAATCTTTAAACAAACAGATAACGACAGCTGTGTTAATTCTCTGTTGATGGACTATATGAAGCACGGAAATTGAATTGGACCCTTCCCCACCTCCAAGACTGGAAAAATCTGATCACAGTAAGCAACTAATCATAACTGGAAGCTGTGTTAAACAGAAATGAAGGATGTCCTGCAAAAATCATGAGTCTAATCTGTAGATCTCCTGTTGTTTCAGTGATGGTCTTCACTCTGCATGACTATTCAGAAATGAAATTCCTGACGTCAGTGAAGCCTCTAAGGAATGTCCGTCTATACTTTGAATACTCTTTTAAATTTGCAATTCTGTTCAAGAATTCATATGGTCAAAAAAGTATATAGAATGATTGCAACACAACACTTGGCCATTTGGTCTGTCTTGACCGTGTCAGCTCTCTGCACGGGCAGCTCAGCTAATCTCACTCCCGCATCTCCTCATCACTCACCTGCATTGTTTTCCTCTTCAGTTGTTTATTCAATTCGCTTCTGATTGAATCTGGCTTCACCACACTCTCATGCAGTGTATTTCAAAACCTAAACATGTGCTGTGTAAACATACGTTTTCCCTCATGTCGCCATTGATTCTATTGCCAATCCCTTAAGCATGTGTCCTTCAGTTTTCGCCATGTTGCCAATCAGAGAAGTTTCTCTGTGGCTACTCTGTTCAAACGGCCCGTGGTTTGCAACAACTCTTATCAACTTTTCTCTCAAGTTGATTCTCTGATCTGTCAGCACAAAACATCTGTCACCCCTGGAAATTTTCTCTTGATAATTTTCGACACCCGCGCTAAAGCCTGCACATTGTTCCTCAAGTTTGTGCCTATAACTGGACACAATGGCAGGATTTTCAATATCGTTCTACCCCTCACAAGCTCTGAGCTACTGTGGTTCCCTTTTCCACCTCTTTATCTGATACATTGATTATTGTATCTGTGTCAAAACCTTCTTTCACGTTGAGGTCGAAAATTTAATCAAAATTGCATTTAAATATCTGTCCCGCCCTCGCCTACTAACGGTCCATCTGTGACTCTCCACTTCTCTTCCACGAATTTCCTCTCTCCATTTAAGTGGACAGACTCTGCATCAATATTTGCTGTGATCCACCAACTCCAACAGTTATCCTGACCATACTTCCTCCAACTCAGCCTCGGGTAAAGAATCACTTCCATTCTCTCAGTTTCCTCGCCGCCATCTGTTTGTTCCAACAATGCCATCTTCCATACTAGAGCTTCTGCAGTCTCTTCATTTCACACTAGCCATGCATTCCCCACATTAGTTTTGCAGAGGCCTCAGCTGTATCTGTTCCATCACCTGAGTAGCTGTCCTCAACACCACCCCCCCCCCGCCTACCTTCCAGAATCATGGTATTAATTCACTTATTCCCAATTTCCATTCCAACTGCCTTTCAACAAATTATCCTCCTCCATTTCCACCATGTCCACCTAAAATCGCGAACAAAATATTTTTCTTCACTCTTCTATCACACCTAAGATCTAGTTTGCTTGCCCATGGCTCCTTTCTGTGCAAGTTCAAGAGATGCAACAGCTTTCCTCTCATCTATGATCATAATGTAATTAGAAATAGAAGCGACAGTAGGCCATTCAGCCCATAACTCGTGTTCTGCCATTCAATACCATAATGACTGATCTGACCATGGCCTTAATTCCAACTTCCTGCCAGACAAGAATAACTCTTTACTCTCTCCTGAGTGAAAACCAACCTTGAATATATTCACTAACCCAGGCTCCACTGCCTTTTGGGAAAGTGAATTATAAATGCTATGTAACCTGCAAGAGAGGAGATTCCTCCTCATCACCGTTTTAATTGGGGGACCGCTTATTCACAAACTGAGAAGAGTATGTACAGAGATTTATAGCTGTGGGTGATCACTCAGCTGGGCAGGGAGTGGACCACGAAATTAATGTTAGGAATTGACAAAGATCATCAAATCGATTCACTGAAAACATTGGAAACAGTGGAATTTGGCAAGAAGGCAGAGTTCAAGGGCATGTGCCCTTGACCAGATTAAGATCTGAGCTGTGAAATTCGGTATACCTGTAGGTTGCAGTGGAAGGAAGTGGGTCGCTTGGTAAGAAGAGCAGTGTGCATATTGAGAGTCGAAGGGAGGAAGGCGGTTGTGGAAGCAAAGTGTGAGAGCAGCCAGTATTTCTGAGGTGATCAACAGCAGGTTGCTGATGCATTGGATACAAGGTGAGGATGCTGAGCACAGGGCCGGGCAGGACACCAATGTTCCACACGCATGGGCTTAGCCTGAGGCAACAAGGTGAAGGCTCTTCCTTCTTGTTCTTTGGATTTGGGCATTGCTGGCGAGGCTGGGATGTGTTAACCATCTTCAGTTTCCCTTGGAAACGTGGTGGAAAGTCACGTTCTTGAAACGCTGGACTCCATCTGCTTTAGGTACACCCGCAGTGCAGTTAGGAAGGAAGTTCCAGGATTATTGTGACCCAGAAATAGTGAAGAAATTTTCGTTCCAACTCAGGATGTGTATGGCTTGTAGGGAACTTGCAGGTTTTCATGCTTCCATACGTCTGCCACCTTTATCTTTCTAGGTGTTGAAGGTATCGTGCTAGAAAGGAGCTGTCGATTGAAATTTAGTAACTTCCTGTGACGTGATAATGTGTATGGTACACACGGCAGCCACTGTGCGCTGGTAATGGAAGGAGTTAAGTGTTAACGTGGTGCATCCGATTCACATGAAGTGAGTTAATTTGCTTGTATCTTACTAAGACGCTTGAGCTTTGTCAGAGGCGGCACAGATCCCGGAGAATGGAGAGCATTCCATTATTCCTGACTTATGCCTTGTAGATTGTGAATGTAGGAGACAGTGGATGAGTTGTTTGTTGCATACATTTCAGTGTCTGATCTTTTCTTGGAGCAACAATATTTATTTGGGTGGCCCAGTTAAATTTCTGATCAAAGGTAACGTCTAGCATGTTGATCATGCGGTAATTGGGGAGTGACCACGACGATGAATATCAAGGGGAGATGGTTAGATTTTCTCTTGCTGCACTTGGCAATAGCCTGGCAAATGTGTGATGCGATTTGTAATGTCGTTTTATCAGCACAAACCTGATGCAAACAACGCAAAAAATACAGTGCTGTTTTTTGTGGGAGTGAAAGATGACAGGTTCAGTTTGGCCGTCACTATCCAGAATAAATTTCGCATCATCCTGGCTTCAACGTTTGACTGAATAGTTGAAAGTGACAAATTACAGGGTAGATGGAGGAAGTGTAAACTTTCGTTGATCTATTTGTTGATACAAGCCACAAGCTTCATGATTGGTTGTGACAATTTCGAATAGCTACATTGTAATGATCAGGAGAACAATACAATACGCAGGACTGTATCATATATGGACACGAGGAGGGGTCATTGGATCTGTTACAGGCTCTTCGATTGCCGGTCAATGCTTAGTTCCATGTTTTAAAGGGGAGAACACAATATGGAGAGGTAAGCTTCTGTCCATCGAACCACGGGGTTTGTAAGACTTACTCTGGGTAATTAGATGAACCATCTGTCCCTGGTACATGGAGAGACATCGTAGTAACCGGGGGAGGTGCGGAGTTGGTTGGGGGAGGGGCGCACGGTAATGGGAGGGCTAACGTTGCCTTCTTGTTGATGGATCTGCAGTTCAAGTGTCCATTTGGCAGTTGATTGAGGAAGCTGTTAGCGGCACAGCTCGAGCCAAGAGTTCGAGAATGGATTTACAACAGATTGAAGGAGTACCACAGTAAGCAAGTAATAAAATTCCCGCGCCAGGCATTCATTGCATTTTCTGGGTTATCTGAACACAGCAGGAAGAAACCTTTAACCCCGAACACTATGCCAGTTGGCTGTTAAGATAAAGCTGCCACAGATTTCACATTCATGATAAACAGAAACCAAACACTCGGACTCTATGGCGAATCCGATTCAATCTTTTGTCAGTACAGACATTTTCCTATTTCAATAATTTAGTTTCCATTCTCGGGAAGGTCTATTTTTCCACCTATATCCCAGTTTTACATTTTGTTTCCAGATAGTTATGCGATTTTATGTTTGATTTCGCACAATATCAGGATGGATCCGTACATACATCACTAATTTCCTCTTTTCTGTTCTGCATTAACTAACTTGGCATTCAACAGACTCTTAAAAAAAACAATCTTCAAGGCACATCTGCCAGCAAAAGCATGTCCACGTCTTGCTGCCTCTCCCTCACATGAATTACAATTGATGGAGATTTTTATTTTGTAGTGAGCACATTACTCGTTGGTTTGAATTACCCTGAGAGACTGACTGATAACCTCACGCGTATTTCGTTCATGTACATTGTACTGGCCTGAAACCAGGCATATGCGACGCCCTGACATAGATCAGCAAAGGATCATGAAGTATCCAATTTAAAAGGTCTGATTATGGGAAGGCACAAAATTGAAGTCCATTTTGTAAACTTGGTAAACATGCATCTGGCAAAGGATGAAGCATGAGCCGATCTGTCCTCAACACATAGATTTATTTAGGATACTCCATGCAGCATAAGTGCAGACTACATTTCCGTGCTCCAGACCAGCTGCCCCGTATCCCCGCCCAGGTTCAAACTAGTTCTTCGATCTGCACCCTGCTCTTTCCACACTTAGTATCAGCTGCTCTTAATTACAATTATCCATCTATGCATACTCAATTGACAAATCATTTGCAACATTAGCTCGTTAGCAGCATTTATTTACCAGTCCATCAAATAGTCCATTGTATATCATGATTTTTCTGGTGATTTCTGTTCGAATATTTAAATATGATATAATAGGATCTGGCCAAAGCGGGCTGGGAGCAGCTACTTATAGGAATATCTACATCAGACCAGTGGGAGTCATTCAAAAAGGAAATAGTGAGAGTTCAGGGCCAACATGTTCCAGTAAAGGGACCGCTGGATGTCAAGGGATATAGAGAATTGGATAAGGCAAAAAAAGGCTTATGGCAGGTCCAAAGCCCTGAAAACAGCAGAGGCCCTAGAGGAGCAGAGAAAGTGTAGGCGGGTACATAAAAAAAAGTAATTAGGACAGCGAAGAGGGGACATGATAAAACACTGGCGGGCAAGATAAAGGAACATCCCAAGGCGTTTTGTAAGGACATTAAGGGTCAGAGGTTTACCAGGGAAAGAGTAGGGCCCATTGGGAACCAAACTGGCGATCTGTGTGTGGAGCTAGAGGACATAGATGAGATTTTCAATGATTACTTTTCATCTGTGTTCACTGTGGAGAAGGACGATGCAGGAGTGGAGAATAAGGAGGGGGGTTGTGATATACTTGAACAAATCAGCATTAAAAGAGAGAAAGTATTCGGTGTTTTAGCGGGCTTTAAAGTGGATAAATGCCCAGGCACAGATGAGATGTATCTCAGGCTGTTATGTGAGGGGAGTGAGGAGATAGCACGGGCTGTGACCCAAATTTTCAAATCCGCTCTGGCCACAGGAGAGGAGCCTGAGGACTGGAGGAGAGCAAATTTGGTACCATTATTTAAGAAGGGAGCAGGGATAAACAAGGTAAAGACAGGCCGGTGAGTCTCACATCAACGACAGGGAAATTATTGGACAAAAAATCTAAAGGACAGGATTAATGTCAACTTGGAGAGGTAGGGATTAAGCAGCGATAGTCAGCATGGCTTTTTCTAGGAGGAGAGCTTGTCTGACCAACTTGGTTGAAATTTTCGAGGATGTGACTAGAAATGGAGATGAGGGTAAAGCAGTTGATGTAGTCTGCATGGACTTAAACAAGGCCTTTGATAAGGTACCACATAGTTGATTGATCAAGAAGGTAAGAGCCCATCGGATCCAGAGCAATTTGGCAAATTGGATCCAAAATTGGATGAGTGGCAGGAGTCAGAGCGTGATGGTAGAGAGCTACTTTGTGAGTGGAAGCTTGAGACTGGTGGTGTACTGCAGGGATCGGTGCTCGGACCCTTGCTGTTTGCAGTGTACATTAATGATTTGGACGTGAATATGGGAGATATGATAAGTAAGTTCGCAGATAACATGAAAATTGGTGGTGTAAATCGTGAGGATGAAAGCCTTAGATTGCAGGACAATATAGATGGGCTGGTAAGATGGGTGGAGCAGTGGGAAATGGAACTTAATCCTGAGAAGTGGGACGCGATGCACTTTGGGATGACTAACAAGGCAAGGAAATATACAACGGATGGTAGGACCCTAGGCAGCACAGAGGGTCAGAGGGACCTTGGTGTACTTGTCCAAAGATCACTGAAAGCAGCAGGACAGGTAGATAAGGTGGTTAGGAAGGCATATGGTATACGTGCCTTTATTAGCCGAGGGATAGAATACAAGAGGTGTCAGCTGGGAAGATGAGTTTCAGTTTAAAATAACTTACATTTTGTTTCAGCAGCTTTATCTGAAGCAGTGATAGTGCGAGCGAGGTGTCAGCTGGGAAGGTGAATTTCAGTTTAAAATAACTTACCTTTTTGTTTCAGTAGCTTTTTCTGAAGCAGCGATAGTGCGAGCGAGGTGTCAGCTGGGAAGGTGAATTTCAGTTTAAAATAACTTACCCTTTTGTTTCGGCGGACACGGGGACTGCTGGGTAAGTAAACTTATATATTCGGGCAGTGCATAAACCCGACACACTACACCTGTAGTGTCTCTCACTCATCCTCCTCCTCTAACCAAAGAAAATGCCTCTTGTGTGGAGGGTTTGGTAAGGTAAGGTTTTCCTTTTTTTAAATCTCTGTTGCAAATTTAGAGCAGAGGGGATGGAAGCTCGGGCAGTTGCATGCTCCTCGTGCAGGATGTGGGAGGTGAGAGTCACCACTGGTGTCCCTGCTGACTTCACCTGTGCGAAGTGCACCTAACTCCAGCTCCTCGCAGACCGCGTTAGGGAACTGGAGCTGGAGCTGGATGAACTTCGGATCATTCAGGATGCTGAGGGGGTGATAGCGAGCAGTTATAGGGAAGTAGTGATATCTAAGTTACAGGATAAAGGTAGCTGGGTGACCATCATGGGAGGGGAAAGTAAAAGGCGCACAGTGCAGGGATCCCCTGTGGCCGTTCCCCTCAATAATAAGTATACCGTTTTGGACACGGTTGGGGTGGGGGACCTATCAGGGGAAAGCCACAGTGGCCAGGTCTCTGGCACCGAGCCTGGCCCAGTGGCGTAGAAGGGAAGGGGGGAGAATAGGAGCACGATAGAGATAGGAGATTCAATGGTTGGAAGAACAGACAGGAGATTCTGTGGTCGCGAACGAGACTCCCGGATGGTATGTTGCCTCCCGGGTGCAATGGTCAGGGATGTCTCGGATCGAGTCTACAGGATTCTTAAGGGGGAGGGGGAGCAGACAGAGATCGTGGTACATATCGTTACCAATGACATAGCTAGGAAAAGGGATGAGTGCCTGAAAAGCGAATATAGGGAGTTAGGTTGGAAGCTGAAAGGCAGGACGAGCAGAGTAGTCTTGTCAGGATTATTACCGGTGCCACGTGCTAGTGAGGCTAGAAACAGGGAGCGAGTGCAGCTGAACACGTGCAGAACTGGTGCAGGAAGGAGGGATTCGGAAATGTGGATCATTGGGATACCTTCTGGGGAAGGTGGGACCTGTACAAGAAGGACGGATTGCATCTGAACAAGAGGGGCTGCAATATCCTGGGCTGGGGATTTGCTAGAGCTCTTCGGGAGGGTTTAAGCTAGTTTGGAAGGGGGATGGGAACCGGAGCTACGGATCAGTGGATGGGGTAGCTGCTGAACAGGCAGATACCAAGTGCAGACAGTCTGTGAGGAAGGTCAGACAGTCAACATGGCAAATTTGCAGCCAGTTTGATGGGTTGAAGTGTGTCTGTTTTAACGCAAGAAGTGTCAGGAATAAGGGTGATGAACTTAGAGCATGGATCAGTACTTGGAGCTACGATGTTGTGGCCATTACGGAGACGTGGCGATCACAGGGGCAGGGATGGATGTTGGATGTTCCGGGGTTTAGATGTCTCAAAAGGAAAATGGAGGGAGGTAAAAGAGGTGGGGGAGTGGCATTGCTAATCAGGGATAGTATCACAGCTGCAGAAAGGAAGGTCGTCGAGGAGGTTTTGTCTACTGAGTCATTATGGGTGGAAGTCAGAAACAGGAAAGGAGCAGTCACTTTGTTGGGAGTTTTCGATGGACCCCCCAATAGCAACAGAGACATGGAGGAACAGATTGGGAGGCAGATTTTGGAAAGGTGCAGAAGTAACAGAGTTGTTGTCATGGGTGACTTCCACTTCTCTAATATTGATTGGAACCTCCTTAGTGTAAATAGTTTGGATGGAGCAGTTTTTGTCAGGTGTGCCCAGGAAGATTTCCTGACTCAATATGAAGATAGGCCGACTCGAGGGGAGACTATGTTGGACGTGGTGCTTGGCAACGAACCAGGCCAGGTGGCAGATCTCTCGGTGGGAGAGCATTTCGGTGATAGTGATCACAACTCCCTGACCTTTATCATAGTCATGGAGAGAGACAGGAGCAGACGGGTGGGAAAATATTTAATTGGGGGAGGGGGAATTACGATGCTATTAGGCACGAACTGGGGAGCTTAAATTGGGAACAGATGTTGTCAGGGAAATGCACGACAGAAATGTGGAAGTTGTTTAGGGAGCACTTGCTGCGACTGCTGGATAGGTTTGTCCCGATGAGGCAGAGAAGGGATGGTAGGGTGAAGGAACCTTGGATGACAAGAAATGTGGAACAGCTAGTCAAGAGCAAGAAGGAAGCTTACTTAAGGTTGAGGAAGCAAGGATCTGACAGGGCTCAAGAGGGTTATAAGGTAGCCAGGAAGGAACTGAAGAATGGACTTTGGAGAGCTAGAAGGGGACATGAAAAATTCTTGGCCGGTCGGATTCAGGAAAGTCCCAAGGCGTTCTATACTTATGTGAGGAACAAGAGGATGGCCAGAGTGAGGGTAGGGCCGATCAGGGATAGTGGAGGGAACTTGTGCCTGGAGTCGGAGGAAGTAGGGGAGGTCCTAAATGAATACTTTTATTCAGTATTCAGTAGTGAGAGGGACCTGGTCGTTTGTGAGGACAGTGTGGAACAGGCTTATATGATCGAACAGGTTAAGGTTAAGAGGGAGGATGTGGTGGAAATGTTGCATGATATGAGGACAGATAAGTCCCCGGGGCCAGACGGTATATACTCAAGGATATTACAGGAAGCGAGGGAAGAGATTGCCGCGCCTTTGGAGATGATCTTTGCGTCTTTACTGTCCACTGGAGTAGTATCGGATGATTGGAGGGTGGCAAATTTTGTTCCCTTGTTCAAGAAAGGGAATAGGGATAACCCTCGGAATTATAGTCCAGTCAGTCATACGTCAGTAGTGGGTAAATTATTGGAGAGGATTCTGAGAGACAGGATTTATGATTATTTGGAAAAGCATGGTCTGATTAGAGACAGTCAGCATGGCTTTGTGAGGGGCAGGTCATGCCTCACAAGCCTTATTGAATTCTTTTAAGATGTGACAGAACAGATTGATGAAGGAAGAGCAGTGGGTGAGGTTTATATGGATTTTAGCAAGGCGTCTGATAAGGTTCGCCATGGTAGCCTCAGTCAGAAAGTAAGGAGGCATGGGATTCAGGGAAAGTTGGCTTTCTGGATACAAAATTGGCTGGCCCATAGAAGTCAGAGTGTGGTAGTAGATGGAAAGTATCCAGCATGGAGCTCGGTGACCAGTGGTGTTCCACAATGATCTGTTCTGAGACCTGTGCTCTTTGTGATTTTTATAAATGACTTGGATGAGGAAGTGGAAGGCTGGGTTAGCAAGTTTTCCGATGACACGAAGGATGCTGGAGTTGTGGATAGTGTGGAAGGCTGTTGTAGGTTGCAACGGGACATTGACAGAATGCAGAACTGGGCTGAGATGTGGCAGATGGAGTTCCACCTGGCAAAGTGTGAAGTGATTCATTTTGGGAGGTCGAATTTGAATGCGGAATACAGGCTTAAAGACAGGATTCTTGGTAGTGTGAAGGAACAGAGGGATCTTGGGGTCCATGTCCAAAGATCGCTCAAAGTTGCCACCAAAGTTGATAGGGTTGTAAAGAAGGCGTATGGTGTGTTGGCTTTCATTAACAGGGGGATTGAGTTTAAGAGCTGCGAGGTTATGCTGCAGCTCCATAAAGCCCTGGTTCGACCACACTTGGAATATTGTGTTCAGTTATGGTCACCTCATTATAGGAAGGATGTGGAAGCTTTAGAGATGGTGCAGATGAGATTTACCAGGATGCTGCCTGGACTGCAGGGCATGTCCTGCGAAGGAAGATTGAGGGAGCTAGGGCTTTTCTAATTGGAGCGAAGAAGGATGAGAGGTGACTTGATAGAGGGGTACAAGATGATGAGAGGCATAGCTAGAGTGGATAGCCAGAGACTTTTTCCCACGGTGGAAAGGGCTATCACGAAGGGGCATAATTTTAAGGTGATTGGAGGAAGGTTTCGGGGAGATGTCAGAGGTAGGTTCTTTACACAGAGAGTGGTGGGTGCGTGGAATACGCTGCCAGCGGTGGTAGTAGAAGCAGATACGTTAGGGGTATTTAAGCGACTCTTAGATAGGTACATGGATGATAGTAGAATGAAGGGTATGTAGGTAGTTTGATCTTAGAGTGGTAAAAGGTTCGGCACAACATCGTGGACCGAAGGGCCTGTACTGTGCTGTACTGTTCTATGTTATATATTCTATGTTCTGTGTTCCATGTTCTATGTTCTAAGAGCAGGGAACTGATGGAGCTGCATAAAACGCAAGCTGGGCCATAGCTCCAGTACTGAGTGCAGTTCTGCTCGCCACATTGTTGGAACAAAGAACAAAGAACAGTACTGCACAGGGACTGGCCACTCGGTCCTCCAAGCCTGCGCCGATCATTATGCCTGCCGAAACTAACACCTTCTGCACGTCCGGGGCCCATATCCCTCTATTCCCTACCTATTCATATATTTGTCAAGATGTCTCTTACATGTCGCTATCGTATCTGCTTCCACCACCTCCCCTGGCAGCACGTTCCAGGCACTCTCCACCCTCTGTGTAAAACACATGCCTCGCACATCCCCTCTAAACTTTGCCCCTCGCACCTTAAACCTATGTCCCCTGGTAACTGACTCTTCCACCCTGGGAAAAAGCTTCTGACTTTGTAAGTTGTGAGCGGCATGGACAGAGTGGATAATCAGACCAGCCACATTTTACTCTAAATCATTTATACCTACTACAAACAGCAAAGGTCCCAGCACTGATCCCTGCGGAACACCACTAGTCCCATCACTCCATTCAGAAACACACCCATCCACTGTTTCCCTCTGTCTTCTGTGATTGAGCCAGTTCTGTATCCATCGTGCCAGATCACCTCTGATCCCGTGTGACTTCATCTTTTGCACCAGTCTGCTATGTGGGACCTTGTCAAAGGCTTTACTAATGTTCATATAGACAACATCCACCGCCCTTCCCTCATCAATTATCTTCGCCACTTCCTCAAAAAACTCAATCAAATTAGTAAGACACGACCTCCCCTTCACAAAACCAAGCTGTCTCTCGCTAATAAGTTTGTTTGTTTCCAAATGGGAGCAACTCATGTCCCGAAGAATCCTCTCTAATAGTTTCCCAAGCACTGACTTAAGGCTCACCGGCCTATAATTTCCTGGATTATCCTTACCACCCTTCTTAAGCAAAGGAACAACATTGGCTATTCTCCAGTCCTCTGGGACTTCAGCTGTCGCCAATGAGGATGCAAAGATTTCTGTCAAGGCCCCAGCAATTTCCTCCCTTGCCTCCCTCAGTATTCTAGGGTAGATCCCATCAGGCCCTGGGGACTTATTTCCCTTAATGCTTTGCAAGACACCCAACATCTCCTCCTTTTTGATAATGAGATGACTGAGACTATCTGCACTCCCTTCCCGAGGCTCATCATCCAACAAGTCCTTCTCTGATGTAAAGTACTCATTTAGCACATCACCCATTTCCTCTGGTTCCACGCATAGATTCCCATCTCTATCCTTGAGTGGGCCAACCCTTTCCCTGTACCCTCTTGCTCTTTATATATATGTAAAAAGCCTTGGGATTTTCCTTAATCCTGTTTGCCAATGACTTTTCATGACCACTTTTAGCCCTCCTAACTCCTTGTTTAAGTTCCTTCCTACTGTCGTTATATTCCTCAAGTGCTTCATCTGTTCTTAGCCTTCCAGCCCTTGCAAATGCTTCATTTTTCTTTTTGACCAGGCTCATAATATCCCGTGTTATCCAAGCTTCCCGAACCTTGTCAAACTTGTCTGTCTTCCTTACAGGAGCATGCTGGTCCTGGATTCTAATCAGCTGACGTTTGAAAGACTCCCACATGTCAGATGTTGATTCACCCTCAAACAGCCGGCCCCAATCTAAATTCTTCAGTTCCTGCCTAATATTGTTAGAATTAGCCTTCCCCCAATTTAGCACCTTCACCCGAGGACTACTCTTATCCTTATCCACAAGTACCTTAAAACTTATGGAATTGTGGTCACTGCTCCCGAAATGCTCCCCCACAGAAACTTCGACCACCTGGCCGGGCTCATTCCCCAATACCAGGTCCAGAATGGTCCCATCTGTAGTTGGACTCCCTACATACTGTTTCAAGAAGCCCTCCTGGATGCGCCTCACAAATTCTGCCCCATCCAAGCCCCCAGCACTAAGTGAGTCCCAGTTAATATTGGGGAAGTTAAAATCAACCACCACTACAACCCTGTTACCTTTACATCTTTCCAAAATCTGTCTACATATCTGCTCCTCTACCTCCCACTGGCTGTTGGGAGGCCTGTAGTAAATCCCCAACATCGTGACTGCACCCTTCCTATTCCTGAGTTCCACCCATATTGCCTCACTGCACGAACTCTCTGAGGTGTCCTCCCGCAGTACAGCTGTGATATTCTCCTTAATCAGTAATACAACTCCCCCACCCCTTTTACATCCCCCTCTATCCCGCCTGAAGCTTACAAAGCCTGGAACATTTAGCTGCCACTCCTGCCCTTCCCTCAACCAAGTCTCTGTAATAGCAACAACATCATATTTCCAAGCACTAATCCAAGCTTTAACTTCATCTGCCTTCCCTGTTATACTTCTCGCATTGAAACAAATGCACTTCAGACCACCAGTCCCGCTGTGCTCAGCAACATCTCCCTGCCTGCTCTTCCTCTTAGTCCTACTGGCCTTATTTACTATGTCCTCCTCATTTACTTCACTAGCTGTCCTACTGCTCTGGTTCCCATCCCCCTGCCACACTAGTTTAAACCCTCCCTAATGATGCTAGCAAACCTTACAGCCAGGATGTTAGTGCCCTTCCAGTTTAGATGCAACCCGTCCTTCTTGTTCATGTCCCATCTGTCCCTGAAGAGAGCCCAATGGTCCAGATATCTGAAAACCTCCCTTCTGCACCAGCTGCTCAGCCACGTGTTTAGCTGCACTATCTTCCTATTTCTCGCCTCACTGGCACGTGGCACAGGGAGTAATCCAGAGATTACAACCCTGGAGGTCCTGTTTTTTACCTTGCTACCTAACTCCCTAAACTCCCCCTGCAGGACCTCATCACTCTTCCTGCCTATGTCATTGGCACCGATCTGTACCACAACCTCTGGCTGTTCACCCTCCCCTTCAGAATTCCCTCTGTCCGTTCAGAGACATCCTTGACCCTGGCACCAGGGAGGCAACATACCTTCCTGGAGTCTCTTTCATGTCAACAGAAGCGCCTATCTGTACGCCTGACTATAGAATCCCCTATAACTATTGCTCTTCTGCGCTTTGTCCCTCCCTGCTGAACAACAGTGCCAGCCGTGGTGCCACTGCTCTGGCTGCTGCTGTTTTCCCCTGATCGGCCATCACCCCAACAGTATCCAAAACGGTATACTTGTTAGAGAGTGGGATAGCCACAGGGGATTCCTGCACTGACTGCCTGCCTCTTCTCGCGGTCACCCATCTGTCTGCCTGCACCTTGGGTGTAACCACTTCTCTAAAACTCCTGTCTATGACGCTTTCCGCCACCTGCATGCCCCAACCAATCCATGCGGTCTGTGAGGAGCTGCAACTGGGTGCATTTCCTGCAGATGCAGTCGCCCGGAATGCTGGAAGCGTCACGGATTTCCCACATCACAGGTGTAGCACTTCACCCTCTAACTGAGATTTCTATCACTAATTAGTTAATTGATATAAAATAAATAAATACTTTTTAAATCCTTACTCAATTATGATGCACTTCACTATGTGCTCCCCAGTGCTAGATTTCTGCAGTAAATATTAAATGCTCACTAAATACAGTAATCTCCTCCCTCTGGTTTAGTTACTCTACTTATTAATTAGTTAATTAGTGTTTTAATCAATTTTTATCAGTTTTATTTTCAAATTCGGTACAGGTTCCCTACCAGCCAATCAGGTCGCAGCTATCCTGTGACGTCACTTTTTCAGGTTGTTTTCACCCAAGGTAACTTACTCTTTGTACTCTCCGCTCTGAAACTCCGCCCTCCGAGTCAGTAAGGTTGTAATTGCACTGGAGAGGGTGCAGATGAGATTTACCAGAATGTTGCCTTGGCTGGAGCATATCAGCTCTGAAGAGAGACTGGATAGGCTGGCGTTGTTTTCAGTGGAGCAGAGAAGACTGAGGTGGGTCCTGAGTGAGGTATACAAAATTATGAGGGACATTGATAGGATAAATAAGAAGTAACTTTTTCCCTTAGTGGAGGGATCAAATAGATTTAAGGTAAGGAGCAGGAGTTTTGAAGGGGATTTGAGGATTTTTGTTTTCAACCAGAGGTGGTTGGAATCTAGAACACACTGCCTGAAAGGGTAGTAGAGAGAGGAATCCTCACAACATTTAAGAAGTATTTATATGAGCACTTGAAACACCATAGCATATCAGGCTGCGGGCAAGTGCTGGAAAATAGGATTAGAATATATCGGTGCTTGACGGCTGGCAAAGACACGATTTGCTGAAGGGCCTGTTACTGTGCTGTTTAACTCTATAACTGTATAACAAGCTACATGTGAGCATTTCAGCTCCTCTTTGAAGACCAGAACTGCTCTTCAGATGTCCTACATTGCATAAATGCACACTGCCTGGACTGTTCATTCAACACCCACCCCGAAATCTGATGCTACGGCACTCACTCACACAGTGACATATACAAAAAACACTTAAGGAAAGTACAGTTGAAAAGAATATTGCACCTTTAAAGCTTATACGCAAAAGAATAGCTCACACTTCACAGGATTGACTGGTTCTCGAAAAGACACATTGCGGACCTTATGAAAAAGGTATCTTCACTCGTGAAGGTAAATATCCGGAGTCACGTGCCAAAGTGGCTTTCATGAGTCTCTTGAAGGGATGGAATTGCTGCAGGTCACAAACATGGGTGCGTGCAGTTTCGTTATCAGGAGCTCAGTTTGCAGCATTGCTGGATTCGAAATGGAACAGGCTTGGAGACCTTACCATGTTACAGTCTCCAATTATTAAGGCATCGATGTTGCTGCCCTTTCGGCTGCTGCTGTTGTGTATTTCTTCAGACAGCACTTAAAGAATAATAAAAGACCAACATGGTTACCTAACCGTGTTATCACATTTCATTTGCCTAAATATGGTGCTAGAATTAGGGTGATTATTCATTACCTGGTTTATTGCTTGATCCCGGTCTTTGTTTCAGAAAGACACATTTGGTACAGCATCACCTGTTCGATTGCCTCAGAATACGGGACGTTTTTACTTCTTAGTTTGGAAGATATCCGTCTGTCCTTGCGAGACAGTATGGCTTTCTGGAATTCACTGATCAGGTCAGATGACCTTCGATGACCATCGTTTGCTGCTGGCATGGTTCATTTTAAATGAACAGTCAGTTACAAAATGATGCACACATTGAAATCCATGTTAAAAGATATGATTTTTTATGGTTCTACTGGGAATGGCAATAATATTAAAGTGATTGCGCCAAATACTATTAATGCTAAAACATATTAAACAAAAAATATAAGACACAAATCCCATTGTATTCCTGGCACAGGTTCTCCAATCTAAGCAGCCTCGATCAGTTATAGGACAGCTGACCGATATTACTCTTCTTGTGAAGGTTCCTCTCTTCCTTTGGGTATGCACTTTGCCAACATACCTTCCACTGCAATGAGGAAAGAAGAAGATGAACCCAGACCCAAAGTGTGGAGTGGCAAGAAACCGGAGTCCCGCAGTGAAATGGCCGCCGACCACAACCATGACAACTTAGAGTAAGAAAGGTCTACGCACATCCAAAGAGACATCTACGAACACATAATAGAGCAGGTAAAAACAGCATGACATCAATCACACGTGGAAAAGTCTAGAGAGTGCGAGGCTGATGCGCAGCTAATGAGAGATATGGACTTCCAGACGGGTTTTGAAGACAGGAAGGGAGTTGAAATGATGTCGTGCTGGAATTTCCGATACCCTGGATGCAGTTTATTGGAAAAAACCTGCTGAGGTGCAGCAGAAACAGTGGTGTGTAACAAATAATGTTCGACAACAGATGGCAAGGGAGGAGTGGAGAACGTTCACAACGCTTTATTGCTTAAGAAATTGTGGTGATTGACAGGGTGTCATCTACAACAGGAGTGATAGGGTCGTCTACGATTTTTCAAATTATTTCACTGGCGCAATGAGGACAAGGGGAACTTGGTGGAACGGTGCAGGGCAGGGATTGCGATCTTATTCCTGGTCAGGATTTGAGCTGGAGCATTGTGTAGGCTGTGCTGCTGATTTGGCCGTGAGTAGACAAAAACTGGGGTTGGAGACAGGGATACTGAGACTGACCTGGAGCAGAGCCTGATCATGTGATCCTATTTTCCTGGAAATGTGCGCAACTTATGTTGGATAATGTTTGATTGGCTCCTATTAAGGAAGAGGATCCCTTTGTAATGTCACCTGGAAACAGGTTTCATCCCGAGTTACCATTCATGAGCTTTAGTGAAGGTGGGCAGCAGCTGGTTCTGGCAGCTGACACAGTGAGTATGATATCTCCATATAAATAGAATTTAAAAAATACGATGGCACGGTGTGTGAGTTCGGCCAGCAGTGTGCTTAAACATTCAAACCTGGAGATGGCAAAGACGTGGATGAGTTTTCAGCAGCATTTGAGGTGAAACCGGGTCAGAGGAATGTGTCATTATGATGGCGCAGGCTTTTGGTTGCAAGCTTATCTCGAGGTCAACTATATGACCAAGGTTACGAAAGTTCTGTTTCAGTCTGAGACACTTTCCAGGAAAAGGAATGCTGGCTACAGAGTGAAGTTTATGGCAAGGAACAAAGTAAATGGCTTCAATCTTTCCAATATTTAGTTGAACGATATGGCTGTTCACCCAGTACCAGATTTCTGACATGCCGTGCGACTATCTAGAGAGAGCTGAGGAATGAGAGACGTAAGGGTGAGGTCGAGTATGGTGTCTTCAGCACCAATAGAGAAACTGACATTATGTTTTTGGATGGTGTCACTGGAGGGCAGAATGTAAGTGAAAAATTGACCATTCGCGATAAACAGAGGCACTGCTGCAGAAATTCGAATGGAAACAACTGATGGCGATATTCTGACAATGATTATAAAGGTACAAGGGATTGTGATATTATAGCTATTACGGAAACGCTGGTTGAGGAATGGGCAGGAATGGAAGCTCAATGTTCCAAGGTACTGATCCTTCCGGCGTGACAGAAGTGGAGGTAAGAGAGGATGGGGAGTTGCACTGTTGATCAGGGAGGACATCACGGCAGTACTTAGAGAGGATATCCCGCTGGAAATGTCCAGCGAGGCCCTATGGGTAGAACTTAGAAATAAGAAAGGGGTGATCACTTTGATGGGATTATACTATAGGCCCCCTAATAGTCAGAGAGACGTGGAGGAGTATATATGTAGGGAAATCACAGATAGGTGTAGGAATTATAGGGTTGTAATAGTAAGCGATTTTAACTTCCCTGATATTGATTTGGACTGCCTTACTGCTAAGGGATCAGATGGGGAAGAATTTGTTACGTGTGTCCAGGATAGCTTTCTGAAGCAGTATCTGGAAGGCCCTGCTAGAGAAGGGGCTACATTCGACCTCCTCTTAGGAAATGAGGATGAGCTGTTGTTTCATGTGTCAGTGGGGAGCACTTTGGGACCAGTGACCATAACTCTATTAGCTTCAAGATAGTCATGGAAAAGGATAAGACTGGTCCTCAGGTTGAAGTCCTAAATTGAGGGATGGTTAATTTCGATTGCCTCAGACATAAACTCTCAAAGTTGAATTGGAGAGGCTGTTTTCAGGTAAAGGGACGTCTGGCAAGTGGGAGGCTTTTAAAAGTGAGATCGGAAGAGTTCAGGGCTGGCATATTCCTGTTAGATGGAAGGGCAAGGCTGGCATGTTCAGGGAACCTTGCCTGGTGAGGGATATTGAGGGTCTGGTCAGGACAAAGAAGGAGGCATATGTCAGGTATAGCAAGCTGGGATCGAGTGAGGCCCTCGAGGAGTCTAGGGGAGGTAGCAGTACTCTTAAGAAGGAAATTAAGAGGGCGAAAAGGGGTCATGAGATTTCCCAGGCAGATAAGATAAAGGAGAATCCTGAAAGATTCTATTAGTATATTGAGAGTAAAAAGGTAGCTAGGGAGACAGGAGGCCCCCTTAAGGATCAATGTGGTAATCTGTGTGTGGAGCCACGGGAAATGGGCGTGGTCTTAAATGAATATTTCTCGTCCGTATTTACCGTGGAGAAGGTCATGCAAGCTAATGAGTTCAAGTGAGGGAACAACAATATCCTGGAGCATATCAACATTACGATGGAGGAGGTGTTGGAGGTTTTGAAGCACATTAAGGTGGATAAATCTCCAGGGCCTGACCAGGTGTACCCTAGGATGCCATGGGAAGCAAGGGTGGAGAGTGCAGGGTCCCTGGCAGAGATTTTATGTAACATCGTTAGCCACGGGTGAGGTACTGGAAGACTGGAGGATAGCTAATGTTGTGCCTTTCTTTAAGAAGGGCAGCAGGGATAATCCAAGGAACTACAGGCCAGTGAGCCTTACATCAATGGTGGGAAAGTTATTGGAAGGGATTCTGAGAGACAGGATTTATATGCACCTGGAAAGGTATGGTCTGATTAGGGATAGTCAGCATGGCTTTGTGTGTGGGAAATCAAGTCTCACGAATTTGACTGAGTATTTCGAGGAGGTGACCAAGAGGATTGACGAGGGCAGGGCGATGGACGTTGTCTACATGGACTTTAGCAAGGCCTTTGACAAGGTCCCACCTGGTCGGCTGGTCCAGAAAGTTCGGACACATGGGATCCAGGGTGAGCTAGCAAATTGGATACAAAATTGGCTTGGTGATAGGAGGCAGAGGGCGGTATTGGAAGGTTGCCTTCCAGATTGGAGGCCGGTGACCAGTGGTGTGCCGCAGGGATCGGTGCTGACCTCTCTGTTGTTTGTCACGTTGATTTTTGACTGGGATGTGAACGTAAGGGGCATGATTAGTGAGATTGCAGATGACACCAAAATTGATGGGAGAGTGAACAGTGAAGAAGGTTGTCTAAGGTTGCAACAGAATATATGTCAACTGGGAAAGTGGTCAAGGGAGTGTCAAATGCAATTCAACGCAGCCAAGTGTTGCATTTTGGGTCGTTAAACCAGGGCAGGACATATACAGTGAATGGCAGGGCGCTGGGGAGTATTGTTGAGCAGAGAGACCTTGGGGTGCAAGTGCATAGTTCTCTGAAAGTGGCAACACAGGTAGACAGGGTGGTGAAGAACGTGTATGGCATGCTTGCCTTCATCAGCTGAGGCATGGAGTGCAAGAGTTGGGACGTCATGTTACAGTTGTATATAAT
The DNA here is from genome assembly GCF_036365525.1 of Heterodontus francisci. NCBI lineage: Eukaryota > Metazoa > Chordata > Chondrichthyes > Heterodontiformes > Heterodontidae > Heterodontus > Heterodontus francisci. Next base: position 1,792,695 of record NW_027140740.1, on the reverse strand, counting down.
GTTGGTTAGGCTGTACTTGGAGTACTGTGTGCAGTTCTGGTCGCAGCACTACAGAAAAGAGGTGATTGAGCTAGAGAGAGTGCAGGAAAGATTCACAGGGATGTTGTCTGGTTTGGAGGGCTTGACTTAAAAAGAGGGATTGGATCGGCTGGGTCTGTTTTCCCTGCAGCGAAGGAGGCTGAGAGGGGACATGATAGAGGTATATAAAATTATGAAAGGCATAGATAGGCTAGATAGCCATAGTCTGCTACCATGGTAGGGGTGACTAAAACTAGAGGGTATATATTTAAGGTGGGAGGGAGGAGGTTTAAAGGGATCAAAAAAGGTAAATGTTTCACACAAAGAATAGTGGGTATCTGGAATGAGCTGCCTGAGGAGGTGGTGGAGGCAGGAACAGTAGCAACATTTAAGAGGCATCTGGACAGGTACTCGAATGAGCAAGACATAGAGGGATATGGAATAAATGCAGGCAGGTGGGATTAGCATCGATAGACACGATGGGCCGAAGGGCCTGTTTCTATGCTGTAGGACTCTGTGACTCTACAACCACGACTACTGGTTGTGCACCCTCGCCCTCCAGAATGCCCTTTAGATGCTCAGTGATTTCTGTGACGCTTGCACCAGGGAGGCAACATACCATCTCAAATCACGTCTGCAACCACAGAAACGCCTCCCTGTTTCCCTAACAATAGAATCCCCTATCACTATTGCTCTCTTGTCCTTTCTCCGCCCTCCCTGCACAGGTGAGCCACACATGTTGCTCTGGACATGATTCTCACTGCACTGGCCAGAGGAACCCTCTGTCTCATCGGTACTCAGAATTGAATACCAGTTAGAAAGTGAGATGTTCTTCGGGGTCTGCTGCACAACCTGCCTTGACCTTCTTGTCTCTCTGACAACCACCCAGTCGTTTTCTGCCTGTGCTCTCTTCTGCTCCGTGGTAACTGCCTCCTGAAAGGTGCTATCCAGATTGTTCTCTGCCTCGCAGATGTGTCACAGTGACTTATGCCGCCGTTCAAGTTCTGAAACCCGGAGCTCAAGATTCTGCAGCTGGTGACACTTCCAGGAGATGAGGTCATGAAGGACATATTGTTTGTCCGCGACTTCCCACATTCCATAGGAGGCACGTTCCACTTGGCCTTGCTGCCTTGCAAAGACTTAACTTTATAAATTAATTATTGCTCCTCTAATAAGTGGATTAACTTACCAGTTATTTGCCAATCCGCTTCTTCCCCTGTACTGTGGAGCCTGAAAAAGCAGAACAGAACAGAAAAGAAACAGAGCAAAGAGCAACTCCTTCCCCAGTCAGTGTAATCCCTCACACACAACTCACAGCCTCACACTGCCCAAACAGCACTATTCTAATTAGTAATTATTAATAAACAGCACTAATACAAAAACCTGAGTCGTACTGACCTTCTCACTTACAATATAGCTATTTGAGTTATTTCAACAACTTTGTTTTTGTATTGTTTATGCCATTTATCGGCAATAACAGCTGTTACTTACCAGCCAATCAGCTTACAGATCTCCTGTGATGTTGCTCGGAGTTTTTATTTTCTCTTTTGAAACTCAGCTCGCCGGCAGAGAGAGAGTCAGTCCGGCTCCGGATTCGCCTTCTCCGAGGTCCGTCTGGTTTGGGGAAACCGTGAAAATTCCTTACCTGGAGGGATGTCTGTAGGCAGCTCCGGAGAGTTAACTTACAGTTCAACTTTACCATCCTGATACTGTATTCGCTATAATAACTAATAAGGTCAAGGAAGTCATTTTATGATTAACATTTGTCTTTTCAGCCAGATCGTACTCTGTGTTTTGTATTCTATATCAGCTGCATGCATTGATTATATATAAAGTACGAGCCAGTCATGAAGCAGATGATTGTAACAGTAATGAATTCTGATTAAGTTACAATGTGTGCATTGTTGTAATTGATAAATATATTAGAAAGTTTGTGTATGCATTTAAAGTATTAGTGAATAACAACAAGTTTAGGTAAAATTCAAATTTAGAAGAAATTGGAAGCCTGCTGAGCTCTGATAGTTCACTGTACACCACCGATTTGTAACAATCTGTCTAATGAATACCGTGTTGCTCAGCATCAAATTAAAACTGGTATGGTTAAGAAAACATTGTTCTGCATGGATGACATATTGCTGCCTTTTTAAAAATGTTATTATCAACTGGAAGATACAATTAAGAACCAACCACATTTACCAAATAACAGCGAGCACCAATCATTATGTCAACAATACCTAACTGTGACATGCATGATAGTTATCGAAGGGACAGCAACAAAGGTGCTGTAAGGTTTCTTTGTTAGATAGATTCTGAAGTCTCCGGAGTATGAAACACGTTTTCTTCCTGTAAGCGGGTTCGACATCGAGACCAGAGACCCGAGAGCTTGAACACGACCTATAATTCAACAAACCATGTCACCAGCTGAAGCTGCAAAATATCACTATCCTAAGTTTGTAAATTATATATCTTTCATTTTCTAAACGTTCTTACATTTACTATCAGAAGAGTCCTGTTATTGCCTTACTTGTTTATATTTCGTCTGAACATGTATTAAGTCAATTTGCATTGCATAACTGGAATTGGAATAACTAATATTTATCAGGCTAAAAATTAAGCTAAAAAAAAAATGAGTAAATCAAAATACATGGGATCATAAGTCTCCATTTCTTTGTCCTTTGCTTTGCATCAGGGAACTAAGCATTTTCCAGACTCATTGAAGCTGAATAGAGAGAATGGTATAAGGCCTAGCCACCCTTTCTTTCATGCCCTACCTCCAAGAAGGACTCCATTCCATTCTTACAGTTTCTCCTTCTCCGACACATCTGCTCTTATGATGCAACCTTCCACAAAAGTGCTTCTGATATGTTTTCCTTTTTCGTCAACTGAGGATTCCCCCGCACTGTGGTTACATATGTGGCTGGAGATATGCTGCTGCAGGAGGGAAGGCTTCAGATTTCTGGGGGTTTGGGACCTGTTTTGGGGAGGTTGGGACCTGTACAAGCGAGACGGTCTGCTCCTGAACAGCACTGGGGCAAATATCCTTGCAGGAAAGTTTGCTAGTCCTGTTGGGGATGGTTTAGACCAGATTGGAGGGGATGGGAACCTGAGGGCAGTGTTAGATAGGACCGTTTCTGGGCAGGGATCAGGAGGCAGAAAATTAGCGAGTGACTCTGAAAGACAGGAGAAGCAAAGGTCTAAGAAATGTGCAACACAGGTATTTGGCAGTGTAATAAGGTATTTATTTAAATGCAAGGAGTATAGTATATAAAACCGATGAACTGAGGGCACAGATAAACATATGACAGCACGATATCGTTGCTACAACAGAAACCTCGCTTAAGGAGGGGCAAGAATGGCAGCTCAACATCCCTGGATATAGAGTTTTTCGGCGGGATAGAGAGGGAGATAAAAAGGAGTGGATGTAGCATTAAGTTAAGCAATCAAGAACAGCTTAGAGGAGGGATGATATGCTAAAAGAATTATCAAATGAGGCTGTATGGGTGGAGCTCATAAATAGAAAAAGGGGCATTCACACTACTAGGGGTGCACTATAGCTCCCCAAATAGTGAGAGGGAGGTAGAAGAACAAATATGTCGGCAAATTTCTGACTGCAAAAACTATCGGGCAATAATAGTTGGTGATTTCGATTACCCCAATATCAACTTGATACAAACAGTGTGAAGGGCACAGAAGGGACAAATTTCTTGAATTGTGTTCAAGAGAACTTTTTTTAGTTTGCTCGTAACAATCCCAACGAGATTTTCAGTAATGTAGCTGAGCAACTGAAGGAAGTAACAGTGGGTGTCCATTTTGAAGATACATACCATAAAGCAGTTATTTTTAGCATATTGGAAAAAGACACAGATAAAACAGGAATAAGATTCTAAATTGGGGGAAAGTAATTGTTAAAAACTGAGAGGTGACTTGGGGAAATTGGACTAGGTACAGCTACTTGAAGGAAAATCAGTGGCAAAGTAATAGAAGGCATTCTACAGGAACAGTGTTAGCATATCCTCACAAACATAAAGGGTGGTACTGCCAAACCTAGAGCCCCTGGTTATCTAGAAAAGTACAGGGTAAGTTAAAGCAGAAAAAGAAAGATTGTGACCATCACAAAACAAAACTTAATATAGAAAGTGTAGCGTTGAAGTACAAAAGAAAATTAGAAAAACAAAGAGAGGACATGAACAATTATTGGCAGATATAATCAAGGCAAACCCAAAGATGTTATCTCAGTACATTAAGAGCAAGAGGATAAATAAGGAAAGGGTAGGACCTATCAGATATGCAAAAGGGAGCTTATGCGTGGATGCAGAATATGTGGGCAGGGTTCTCAATTCATTGTTTCTGGCCTCGGTCTTCACAAATGAGATGGTTGATGCAGACATTGTAGTTAAAGAGGAGGAGTGTGAAATATTAGATACAATAATCATAATGAGAGAGGAATAACGACAGGGTCTGACATCCTTGAAAGTATACAATTTGCCACGGAGGATGGATTGCATCACAAGTTGTTAAAGGAAGTCAGGAAGGAAATGACGGACTCAATGAGGGTCATCTTGAAATCCTTATTAGGTACAAGCGAGGTACCAGACGATTGAAGGCCTGTGAACGTTTTACCATTGTTTGAAAAGAGTGCGATAGATAGGCAAAATAATTATAGGCTGGTCACTCTTACCTCAGCAGTGGGTAACTTGTTGCAATCAATTCTGAGAGACGGGATAAACTGCCACTAAAAATACATGAATTGATAAGGGCTAGTCAGCTCGGAATTGTTAAGGGATGGTTATGTCTTACTAACTCAATTGAGTTTATTGAGAATGTAACAAGGAGGATTGATGAGGGTAGTGTAGTGGATGCAGTCTACATGGATTTTAGTATGGCATTTGACAAGATCCCGCATGGCAGACTGGTTAGTAAAATGAAAGCCCATGGGATACAGGGGAATGTGGCAGGTTGGATCAAGAATTGGCTAAGGGTAGTAGTTGATGGATGTTTTTGCGTTTCTCAGGGCTCAGTGTTGGCCCCCTTGCTGTTTGTGGTATATATTAATGATTTGGAATTAAATATGAGATGCATGCTTGCTAAATTTGCTGATGCCGCAAACAATGGCCATTGATAGTGAAGCGAATAGCCGTTGACCCCAGAATGATATCCGTAGTTTGATTGAGTGGGCGGAAAAGTGGCAAAAGGAATTCAATCCAGAGAAGTGTGAGATAATGCATTCGGGGAGGGCAAATAAAGCGAGGGAATACACACTAAACGGGAAGATATTCAGAGGGGTAGAAGAAGTGGGATACCGTGGAGTGCATGTACACAGGTCCCTAAAGGTGGCACGACAGGTAAATAGAGTGGTGAGGAAGGCATATGGAATTATTTTCCTTATTGGCAGAGGTATAGAAGACAAAAGCAGAGATGTAATGCTGGAACTGTATAAAACGCCTGTTGGGCCACAGCTGGAGTGTTTCATACAGTTCTGGCCACAGAATTAGAGGAAGTACATAATTGCTCTGGAGAGAGTGCAGGGGAGATTAACAAGACTATCGCCAGGTCTCGAAAGTTGCAGCCATGAGGACAGATTGGATTGGCTAAGAGTTGTTTTCGTTAGAACAGAGGAGGCTGAGAGGTGACAGAATTAATGTGTACCAAATAATGAGGGGCCTAGATAGAGTGGACAGGAAGAACCTGTTTCCTATAACAGAGAAGTCAATTACCAGGGGGCACTGATTTACAGTGTTTGGTAGAAGGATTAGAGAGGACGTGAGGAAAATGTCTTTCACCTAGAGGGTGGCGAGTGTCTAAAATTCACTGCTAGGAACGGTGATGGAGACAGATACCCTCAAGTCTTTTAAAATGTAGCTGGACATGCACATGAAGTGCTGTAACCAGAAAAGCAATGGACCACGTGCTGGAAGGTGGGATTAGATTGGACGGGCAGTTTTTTCAGCCGGCGCAGACACGATGGACTGACTGGCCTCCGTCTGTGCCGTTAATTTTCTATGGTTCTAAGGGAGTTACACCCAGAAAGGGTAGTACAAATGAGAGTGCCAAGATTCCACCCAACACCGACAAAGTGAAACACAGGAGACCTGTGTGTTCGCACTGCAACATGATGGGTCGCATCGGGCTCGAATGCTGGAGGCTAAAAGGAAGGCTAGTGGGTCTTATAGATCTCTGCAAGGGCGATCTTAAAGAGGATACGCCAGTGAAGAGAGTAGAGGGACCGATAAATGCCCTCATGGTAGAGCCTAGACCCTCTGAGGGTATTATCCAATGTCTTGCTGGACTTATAAATTCCCCGAGAGCTACCGGAGTTTTTTTTTCCTGGAAGGAACCGTGGCCCCCTACCATTCCCAGGAGATGAACAAGTCTATTGTACTGCTCAGGGATACAGGGACGACTCAGTCCTTCATGTTAGAGAATAGCCTAAGCCTTCCTCCTGAAACTTCCACGAAAGCCAAGGCTCTGATCAGCGGAGTGGGAGGAGATTACCTGTCTGTTTACCTCCATTGACTCCACCGAGAGTTCGACCTCGTCTCAGGACTCATAGCTGTAGGAATTGTCCCAGAGTTACTGGTAGCAGCGCTAGACATCCTACTGGGGAATGCCGTGGCTGGCAGCAAGATAATAGCAACTGCTATAATCTTAGACTAGCCCAGCGAAACCAGGGAAATCGAACAACTACAAGAAGAACTATCGAGAATCTTTCCTGATTGAGTAGTGACTCGGTCCCAAGCCAGACTGGCTAAATTATTTGAAAGGGAATCAATACCGCAGTTGGATGTACCGGAGGCTTGATTAGCCGAAGCTTTCTTCAATGACCTGTCTGAAGGAGAAGACGTGCTCAGTCGAGCCTCCCTAATTAATGCTCAGCTGGCAGATCATGAAATACAGCACAGTCTGCTTGTTCTGAGTCAGAGAACACCCTGATCCCTGAGAGTTATGCTGTGCCATACGGGGTTGTAATGCAGAAGTGGAGACCTCCCAGAGACATGCGGAGGAGTGGTGGACAGTGCTCCACCAGCTGCAAAATACAGGCAAGAGATTTTAAGGATATCCCATGTCATTCCGAACGCTGAACATGTGGGTACTCGGAAAACAATAGGTAAAATACGCAAACTATTTCCTGAGGTCCGATGTTGTCGAATATTACAAAGCCTGGTATGCTTGCCAGGTGACAGACAAAACCCAGGCCACAATTAAACCGGCCATCCTCAAACCCATTCCGAGATTTGGCGAACCCTTGAACCGAATATTGGCAGACAGTCTGAGAATGCTACCCAAAACCAAGCCCAGTCAACCAGTGGTTGCTTACCAGAGGATGAAACTATCTGAAGGCAGCTGGGAGGATTCATCGAGGAGGAGGAGACCCCAGTTAAACCCCCGGCTACCAAACTGGCAAATGCACAATTCTTGAAAGACCACCCAGAGTGACAGAGATCTCAGACTTTTTCATCCCTTACAGTGTAAGGTAAAGCCCTTTGTTCTTAAATTGCCCTGTTACATTTCAGAGGTTGGCAAACCAAGTAGTCGCTGGATTTAGCAATTGTGCTGTGTACCTGGACAACTTGATCTTTTACAGTGAGACCTGGGGTGAGCATTGAAACCATCTCGAGGCTGTGTTCCAGTCCCTGAAAAGGCAAACTGGGTGCTGAACTTGGAAAAAAGTGTGTTTGCTAAGACCAGAGTGACTTACCTGGGTCATATAGTGGGACAGGGAACTGTGCTACCCAGCTAAGCTAAGTACGTGCCCTGGTAGAATTGCCGACTCCCAAGAACATTGCAGCAGCTTTTTCGGGAGCAGAGAGTGCGAGCGAGTGAGCTGCTGGGAAGGTCAGTTTAAAGTAAACTTAATTTCTTTTTGTTTTCGGCGGAGAGCAGGGGGCTGCTGGGTAAGTAAAACCCTATATATTAGGGCCGTTAAAAATAACTTGCCTTTCATTGCAGCAGCTTTTTCGGGAGCAGAGAGTGCGAGAGAGTGAGCAGCTGGGAAGGTCAGTCTAAAGTAAACTTAATTTCTTTTTGTTTTCGGTGGAGACCAGGGGGCTGCTGGGGAAGTAAAATCCTATATATTTGGGCCGTTTCTGAACCCGAGACACTACACCTGTAGTGTCTCCCACCCGCCCTCCTCCTCTAACCAAAAAAAAGGACTCGGTGGTGTGTAGCTAAGGTAAGGCTTTTTCTATTTCTCTTTTTTTTAACCGTGTGATTTGTAAACTTTTCGTTCCTTTTTCATTTAACTAAGTTTAAGCTTAAGATTAAAAATGGCAGGAGATCTCAGACACGTGACATGCTCCTCTTGCTCAATGTGGGAGCTCAGGGACATGGCTGATGTCCCTGACTCCTTCACGTGCAGGAAGTGTGTCCAGCTGCAGCTCTTGTTAGACTGCATGACGGCTTTCGAGCTGCGGATGGACTCACTTTGGAGCATCCGCAATGCTGAGGAGGTCGTGGATAGCACGTTCAGCGAATTGGTCACACCGCAGATTAGGATTGCTGAGGGAGAAAGGGAATGGGTGACCAAAAGGCAGAGAAAGAGCAGGAAGGCAGCGCAGGTGTCCCCTGCGGTCATCTCCCTCCAAAACAGGTATACCGTTTTGGATACTGTTGAGGGAGATGGCTCACCAGGCGAAGGCAGCAGTAGCCAGGTTCATGGCACCGTGGCTGGCTCTGCTGTTCAGAAGGGCGGCAAAAATAGTGGAAGGGCTACAGTCATAGGCGATTCGATTGTAAGGGGAGTAGATAGGCGGTTCTGTGGTTGAAAACGAAACTCCCGAATGGTATGTTGCCTCCCAGGTGCACGGGTCAGGGATGTCTCAGTTCGGCTGCAGAACATTCTGAAGGGGGAGGGTGAACAGCCAGTTGTCGTTGTGCACATAGGCACCAATGATATAGGTACAAAACGGGATGAGGTCCTACAAGCAGAATTTAGGGAGTTAGGAGCCAAGTTAAAAAGCAGGACCTCAGAGGTAGTAATCTCAGGATTGCTACCAGTGCCACGTGATAGTCAGAGTAGAAATGAAAGAATAGTCAGGATGAATGCGTGGCTTGAGAGATGGTGCAGGAGGGAGGGGTTCAGATTTTTGGGACATTGGGACCGGTTCTGGGGGAGGTGGGCCGATTACAAATTGGACTGTCTACACCAGGGCCGGACTGCAACCAATGTCCTTGGGGGTGCTTTTGCTAACGCTGTTGGGGAGGATTTAAACTAATGTGGCAGGGGGATGGGAAACAAAGGAGGTCAGTAGAGAGGAAGGATGTAGTAACTAAAGCCTGTAAGGAACTAGATAATGAAGTCAGCGTGACTAAGGGAAAGAGTAGGCAGGGAGAGGATGATGAAAGCAAAGGGACTGTTGGTCTGAGGTGTATTTGTTTTAATGCAAGAAGTGTAGTAGGTAAGGCAGATGAACTTAGGGCTTGGATTAGTACCTGGGAGTATGATGCTATGGCTATTACTGAGACTTGGTTAAGGGAAGGGCATGATTGGCAGCTAAATATCCCAGGATACCGATGCTTCAGGCGGGATAGAGAGGGAGGTAAAAGGGGTGGAGGAGTTGCATTACTGGTCAAAGAGGATATCACAGCTGTGCTGAAGGAGGGCACTATGGAGGACTCGAGCTGTGAGGCAATATGGGTAGAACTCAGAAATAGGAAGGTTCGGTAACAATGTTGGGGCTGTACTACAGGCCTCCCAACAGCGAGCGTGAGGTAGAAGTACAAATATGTAAACAGATTATGGAAAGCTGTAGGAGCAACAGGGTGGTGGTGATAGGAGATTTTAATTTTCCCAACATTGACTGGGATTTACTTAATTTTAGAGGTCTAGATGGAGCAGAATTTGTAAGGAGCATCGAGGAGGGTTTTCTAGAGCAGTATGTAAATAGTCCAACTCGGGAAGGGGCCATACTGGACCTGGTGTTGGGAAATGAGCCGGGCCAGGTGGTTGACGATTCAGTAGGGGACGACTTTGGGAAGAGTGATCACAATTCCGTAAGTTTTAGAATACCCATGGACAAAGACGAGAGTGGTCCTAAAGGAAGAGTGCGAAATTGGGGGAAGGCCAACTATACCAAAATTCGGCAGGAGCTGGGGAATGTAGATTGGGAGCAGCTGTTTGAAGGGAAATCCACATTTGATATGTGGGAGGCTTTTAAAGAGAGGTTGATTAGCGTGCAGGAGAGACATGTTCCTGTGAAAATGAGGGGTAGAAATGGCAAGATTAGGGAACCATGGATGACAGGGAAAATTGTGAGACTAGCTGAGAGGAAGAAAGGAAGCATACATAAGGTCTCGGCGGCTGAAGAAAGACGAAGCTTTGAAAGAATATCGGGATTGTAGGCACAATCTGAAACGTGGAACTAAGAGGGCTAAAAGGGGTCATGAAATATCTTTAGCAAACAGGGTTCAGGAAAATCCCAAAGCCTTTTATTCATATATAAGGAGCAAGAGGGTGACGAGAGAAAGGATTGGCCCACTCAAGGACAAAGGAGGAAAGTTGTGCGTGGAGTCAGAGAAAATGGGTGAGATTCTAAACGAGTACTTTGCATTGGTATTCACCGAGGAGAGGGACATGACGGATGTTGAGGTTAGGGACAGATGTTTGATTACTCTAGGTCAAGTCAGCATAAGGAGGGAGGAAGTGTTGGGTATTCTAAAAGGCATTAAGGTGGACAAGTCCCCAGGTCCGGATGGAATCCATCCCAGGTTACTGAGGGAAGCGTGAGAGGAAATAGTTGGGGCCTTAACAGATATCTTTGCTACATCCTTAAACACGGGTGAGGTCCCGGAGGACTGGGGAATTGCTAATGTTGTCCCCTTGTTTGAGAAGGGTAGCAGGGAAAATCCAGGTAATTATAGACCGGTGAGCCAGTGTTAGGGAAGCTGCTGGAGAAGATACTGAGGGATAGGATCTATTCCCATCTGGAAGAAAATGGGCTTTTCAGTGATAGGCAACATGGTTTTGTGCTGGGAAGGTCATGTCTTACCAACTTAATAGAATTCTTTGAGGAAGTGACAAAGTTGATTGATGAGGGAAGGGCTATAGATGTCGTACACATGGACTTCAGTAAGGCGTTTGATAAGGTTCCCCATGGTAGGCTGATGGAGAAAGTGAAGGCGCATGGGGTCCAAGATGTACTAGCAAGATGGATAAAGAACTGGCTGGGCAACAGGAGACAGAGAGTAGCAGTGGAAGGTAGTTTCTCAAAATGGAGACGTGTGACCAGTGGTGTTCCACAGGGATCCGTGCTGGGACCACTGTTGTTTGTGATATACAAAAATGATTTGGAGGAAAGTATAGGTGGTCTGATTAGCAAGTTTGCAGACGACACTAAGATGGGTGGAGTAGCAGATAGTGAAGGTGACTGTCAGAGAATACAGCAGAATATATATAGACTGGAGAGTTGGGCAGAGAAATGGCAGATGGAGTTCAATCAGGGCAAATGCGAGGTGATGCATTTTGGAAGATCTAATTCAAGAGTGAACTATACAGTAAATGGAAAAGTCCTGGGCAAAATTGATGTGCAGAGAGATTTGGGTGTTCAGGTCCATTGTTCCCTGAAGGTGGCAACGCAGGTCAATAGAGTGCTTAAGAAGGCATACGGCATGCTTTCCTTCATCGGACGGGGTATTGTGTACAAGAGTTGGCAGGTCATGTCACAGTTGTATAGGACTTTGGTTTCTCCACATTTGGAATACTGCGTGCAGTTCTGGTCGCCACATTACCAAAAGGATGCGGATGCTTTGGAGAGGGTGCAGAGGAGATTCACCAGGATGTTGCCTGGTATGGAGGGCGCTCGCTCTGAAAAGAAGTTGAGTAGATTAGGATTATTTTCATTAGAAAGACGGAGGTTGAGGGGGGACCTGATTGAGGTGTACAAAATCATGAGAGTTATCGACTGAGTGGATAGCAAGAAGCTTTTTCCCAGAGTGGGGGATTCAATTACTAGGGGTCACGAGTTCAAAGTGAGAGGGGAAATGTTTCGGGGGGATATGCGTGGAAATTTCTTTACGCAGATGGTGGTGGGTGCATGGAACGCTTTGCCAGCGGAGGTGGTAGACGCGGGCACGATAGCGTCTTTTAAGATGTATCTAGACAGATACATGAATGGGCAGGAAGTAAATAGATACAGACCCTTAGAAAATAGGCGACAGGTTTCGATAGAGGATTTGGATCGGCGTCGGCGTGGAGGGCCGAAGGGCCTGTTCCTGTGCTGTAATTTTCTTTGTTCTTTGTTCTTTTAACAAGTAAGATATCAGGCAATTCCTCTGGATTTGGGGTTTTAAGGAAAGTTTTTCCCAAACGTTAGCACCCTAGCTACCCCCACTAACAGATGCACTGAAGACAAAGCAATGGACAGAGGCATGCCAAGGCATTTACAAAATTCAAAAGCATCCGAGTAAATTATCCCATATTAGCTGTCCCTTCTTTCAGAAAACCTTTCAGCGTGGTCATTGATGCCAGCAATCTAGGAGTGGGAGCATTCCTAAGCCTGGATGATGACTCTGGGATCGAAAATCCAATTTCACATTTCTCAAGAAGGATAAACAGACACCAGACAAGTACTCCATGTTCGAAAATGAAATCTTGGGTCTCCTGTTAGCTTTATAAAATGTTGTGATCCATGTTCACCATGGATACCGAGAGGCCCTTGGATATGGGCCGCAATCCTTTGAAATTCTTAGAGAACTTCAGACCACCAAAGCCCAGTTATTCCTCTGGAGTTTGCTCCTGCAGTTCTTTTACCTAAAAATCACTGTCATTGCAGGAACGAACACTGTCATCGCTGATGCTCTGCCCGCGTTTCACCCCTCAGCAATTGGCCAGGTACTGAGGTTGCATCAGACACCCGTTGTCCATACCGTATAAGAGTTAATGAGGGAATAAATGAATACCTCTTTCCTTCTTCTGTTTCCTTTTCAAAGCAAACCTCCATTACAAAAAAGATGAAGTAGAATTCATTTCTTTCTCCGAGGGGAAATATGTCATGAACATATGAGAACTAACTTAAATTGTGCTTTGTGCACTTGGATGTTATTGTCAACTGCCATGTTAAGTGTTTACTTCTGTGTTCCACTTCGTAAATGAGAGGAGGAAGATCAAGTGGGACAGCTGCTTGAAGGGGTCTAGTCACACGACCCAGAAGCCACGCTTTTCAACCTGCTTGGATTTCAAATTGTAGCAGTTGAGGGAACAGCTCATTCAAACTATAGCTGCCTTCAAGCTGCATTCTAACTTCTGTCTCAGGCCTTTCTGCAAGCAGCGAGCAAATTAAAAAAACACTGTCTGTGAAATAGCTCGACAATCAAAAGGAAGATACCGCCTGAAAACCAGCAGGAAATTCTACTTTCCACTCGTTTTCTCTATGTCAAAATGGTGACTTCATCAACTGGCTGCCTCTCTTTATCTCTGAGAGAGCAATAAGAAGAAAGTGTAATAAAACAGGTATTTACAACATTTCCAACCCCACTCGGCATTTCCAGCCAATTAACTCCAGTTTTGGGTTTTCTGTGAATTAAAATGGACTTTAGTTTCATATAAAACTCATGACAGTTTATAGTTAAACTAATGCTCCATTTGGTGAACGTCTTTGTAATGCCTTTAGCTTTCCTGATATGTTTGTCAGCGTGTGTTAATCCCTTTCCGAGTTGAAGAGTGTGTTTTAATACAAACCAACGTCGTTTGTTTTCATTTTAACAACTGTGTTGTTGTTGCAGTCCTTTACTAGTAATGGTTTAAGGGAGGGAAAAAATCGATAATAATCTGTTTACCAATAGGTTGTCACAAGTACAGAGGCATTTGTTTTATTTTGTAAATGATTATCTACCTGTTCGGAACTTCTGCGACCATTTTAAGAGACATGTATTTCGGCCATGTTAAGTGATATTTGTTGCCATTTTAAGTGATATGCAGTGTGGCTGCCTTAATGGACATGCACTGCAGCCATGTTACGTGATTTGTATGGCGTCCATTTTTAAATGACATGCTGTTATGTACAGATGAGAAAGAGGCTTCGAGTTCCCTTTCAGCTTTTACCTGGTCTTACTGTAATAGGGTTTAATTTTGAGCACATCACGTATTTTAGCTCCCTCTGAGTGAAACCTTGTTCACCACTTTCCAATTATAAACCAAGAAACCAACACAAACACGCTTTCTAAGGATTAAAGAAGAAATGTTCAAATTTGTTCAACTTAAATCTGAACAATGATTCGGTTATGGAAACACGACGTGCCTACACTAGCATGTACATGCGATATACACAAGCTGATAGTGGTAGAAAGAAAAAAGAAAAAAGTAAAGTGGGAAAGTTTGAGGCAATGTCGGGGGGGTGGGGGGGGGGTGTTATGGTTCTTAGTGCTCACTGTAGAGTCCTTGATTGTAGGTAGATCTTGCTTTTTATTGGGGCCCAGTATCCTTCTTAAATATTTTTCACTGTAGGAGACTTTGTTCATGCGTCTTCAGTAGATTCAGAGGCTTATGAGAATGGGATGGGAGCACACAGGGGAGAGACCTTCTCAGTCCAGGGGCAAGCAGCTTTCTGCCCAAACTGCTTGTACAAATTCAAAAAACTCAGGTTGCCCAGCAGATTAGTCATGTGACTAAGCTGTTTCGACCTTGTCCATTTGTGCATTCGGCCACCTTAACATTCAACCTGGATTTTATTATCTTAAGCCTGTGCCCACTCGTCCTTGATTCTTTCACGAGTGGGATCATTTTTTGAAGTATTTCTGGACCCCTCATGAGTTTGAGGGGCTTAAATAAGTTATACAAGGAAGAATTGCTCCCATTAATTGATTGAATAAGGACTACAGGACAATGTTTGAAGGTTCTGTGCAAGAGATAAACTGCGAATATGTGGAATAACGTTTTTACAAAGCAGATAATAATGACCTGGAACACGCTGTCCACCAGGGTGAGGGAAGTTGGGATTTAAATAATTTCAAAAGGTATGCTTGAAGGAAGTGAACTTGCAGGACTATGACGATTGAACGGTGGGGTGGGGGCAGAATGAATTGCTCTGCGGAGAGATGGCATGGACTCTAAGGGTCTGATGGCCTCCTTCTGTTTTATAAATGCTTCTAAGATTGACTCACTATCTATGACTCGCTGTTCGATATGGCGCATGTTCCTGCATGGAAAGATTCGGATGCATGTAATTCAATTAAACTGTGACCTTAACTGCCACTGGCAACTCCGTCCTCACCCTGGTGTGAGGCTCCAGGTCGTGTTGCAGGAGGTGACACAGCTCTTTGGCCACCGCGTTATTGAATCAGAGTGACCTCACACATTGTTTAGTTTAGTTTAGTGATACAGCACTGAAACAGGCCCTTCGGCCCACCGAGTCTGTGCCGACCATCAACCACCCATTTATACTAACCCTACACTAATTCCATATTCCTGCCACATCCCCACCTGTCCCTTTATTTCCCTATCATCTACCTATACTAGGGGCAATTTATAATGGCCAATTAACCTATCAACCTGCAAGTCTTTGGCATGTGGGAGGAAACCGGAGCACCCGGAGGAAACACACGCAGACACAGGGAGAACTTGCAAATTCCACACAGACAGTACCCAGAATTGAACCCGGGTCGCTGGAACTGTGAGGCTGCGGTGCTAACCACTGCGCCGTCCTGGGTTGGCTGTAGGTAGGAAAAGTGCGCTTGGGAAATCCGGGGTGGGTAGGGCAGAGCCCCCTGCTCTTCCCTCTTTACACGGCTTCCCCTCTCTGCAGCCTCTGCTCCATTTGTTGGTCATGTTACAGACCAACTGTAACTACAGCCCCCATACCTCATCAAGGGTTGGGTCACCAAATCCTCTGACCTTCCTGAATGTCTGCCACAGTAGGTTGGATGCCTGGTCCGTGCTGCTGTATATATGTTCAGCTGAGATTGATTAACACAGGCGGTCAGTGGACATACACAGACCAAGTTTCAAAGACGTGCAGCAAAGCTGTCAGAAAGGTACATTGACATAACATTTACACTCCTCCAAACACTAGCAGCAGATGCTCATTATGTCCAGTTTGGAGTCATGCCCAGAATGGGGCACTGCAGAGGCAATGATGACAGTGGCAGATGCGATAATTTAATAAACCCAGACTTCCGTAATGTCGGGACTCGCGGCGCCACAGAGCCAACAATCACACCTGGGGAAGATAGAGAGTGAAATAAAATCACTTTAAAAAAGGGCCAGGGCGGAAGTGGCTGTTCAGATCGCGCCAATGTATTGGTCCAGGCTTCCGTAGTGTCGGCAAGAGCGGTGCTGTAGAACTGGAAATCGCTGGCAAGGTTGGATATGGAGGGAAACAAATTCATGTCAAAAGGAATAGGAAAATAAGAGTTGAAGGCAAAGGTTTGCAGGAATAAGTGAGATGGACAAGGAAGAACTAATTGGAAATAAGTGAGATGGACAAGGAACCGGAACTAATTGGAGGGCTGAGACCATGGAGGGATTCAAACACAAGAATGAGAATATCAAAATTAAGGCGCTGCCAGACTGGGAGCACCTAGTCTGTGCCGATCATCAACACCCATTTATACTAATCCTATACTAATTGCAAGTTCCTACCACATCCCCATTGTCCCTATATTTCCCTACCACCTACCTATACTAGAAGCAATTTATCATGGCCAATTTACCTATCAACCTGCAAGTCTTGGGCATGTGGGAGAAAACCGGAGCACCCGGAGGAAGCCCACGCAGACACAGGGTGAACTTGCAGACTCCACACAGGCAGTACCCAGAATTGATCCCGGGTCGCTGGAGCTGTGAGGCTGCGGTGCTAACCACTGCGCCACTGTGCCGCCCCAAAGTCACGTGTAGATTTAACAAAGGCACAGATGAGGGTTTGTATAGCAGGTGGGTGGAGGTAGAAGAGAAGACAGGTCATATTACTGAGATGGTAGTTTACAAGGTTGGTGTTTGAGAGACTATGGGGTCGGAACTCAGCTCAGGTTTAAATAGAACACAGAGGCTGCAAACTGTCTGTTACAGCCTCAGACATTGACCAGGGTGGGGTGTGTGTTTCACAGATAAGGAATAGAGTTTGTGATGGAGGCCAATGGCTTAGGCTTTATCCTTCCCAAAGTTTACATTACTGAACAGTATTTGAGTGAAACAGGGTTTACAGAGCTCCTAGCTGGAAATAGAGACTTACTAGCAACAGCAGAAAAGATGAGGGAGTAAATTTCAAGAACTAAACTACAGTTATCAATAATTTATAGAGATAATAGTTGTAGATGGAGATTTACCATGAATCACAACTGCAGCAGTGAGGGCAGAGTAACTGATAAGAACACTAATGCAGTTAAACGTGTTTTATACAATGTAAAGCTGTATATAGAGACTTACCAGGGACACCAACAACAGCCAGGATGGGATAATAAATGCATTCAATAATCTGAAGTGCGCGATAGGTCCGAGAGTCTAATGATATCCAATCAGAATATGTAGAAAGTGTGTAAAGATCCGGGGATAAATTCCTGCCCATTGTTGTAGCATTCCAATCTATTGTGCTCTCTCTCTCTCTGGAGTTGCTGATGCCAGTTAGTGGTGGGTGTGATGCTGCTGCTGACCCTATGAGACCACACATAAAATGAGTCACTTATTAATAGAAGGGAGAACCCCTCCAGTGACACAATTAGCGTTCATGGAGACTGAGATTAATTAGTCAGTGAACAAGATTTTTCATTTTTTTATTCGTTTTTGGAATGTGGGTGTCGCTGACTGGGCGAAAATTTATTGCCCATCCCCTAATTTCCTTTGAAGTGTGTGGCTTTCCGGTCATTTCAGAGGGCATTTTTTAAAGAGCTAACCACACTACTGTGAGTCTAGAGTCACATGTCGGCCAGGTCAGGTAGGGACAGCAGATTTCCTTCCCTAAATTACATTAATGAACTAGTTGGGTTTTTATAGTAATGGTTACATGGTCACCATTAGACTAGATTTTACTTCCAGATTCATTAAACGAATCAAATGTCACCATCTGGACCAGTAATCCAGAGCTAGGTTAACGACCGTTTCTGACTGTCTCTCTACCTGATCCTTTGTTTCTCTCTCACTGTCTGCTTGCATGTCATTCAGTCACACCCTCTTTCCCTTTCGTTGCCGCATTCCCGCTATCTCTATATCTCTGCCCCTTCCCCACTCCCTGTCTCTGAATATCTGTATCCCTACCTCTCATTGTCTCTGTCTCTACCTAATTCTCTGTCTTTCACTCATTGTTTATTCCACCCCTCTATCCACTCTCTGCCCTGCTCTATTGATCTTTCTCTGTCCCTCTCCCAATTTTCACTATCTCTCTCTCTCTCTCTCGTCACCTATATCTCTCTATACCGCCGCTTTGTCACTATCTGCCCTTCTCCATCTCTCCCAATATCTTTGTCTATCCTTTGTCCCCTTCATTCTCTGTCTGTCTTGTTCTGTCTATCTCTCTCATTCTTTAGAATTAGAATTAGAATTCATTCACTCATTCACAGTTATTCACTCTCACTCACTCGCTCACTTATCGCACTCACTCAGTCGCTCTCACTCTCTCACTCTCTGATTCACTCTCAGTCACTCACTCTCTCACCCTATCTCTCACTCACTCTTACTCTCTCTCACGAACTCTCTCTCACTCGTTCACTATCACTCACTGTCACTCATTCACTGTCACTCACTCTCACTGACTCACCCTCTCACTTACTCACTCACTCTCACTCACTCCATACATTTACTCTCTCTCACTCACTTACTCTCGTCTTCACCCTCACCCACTCACTCTCACTCACTCGCTTTCTCTCACCCTGTCTCTCACTCACTCATTCTCTATCACTAACTCTTTCTCTCTCTCACTCTCTTTGTCACCAACTCTCGCTCACTCGCACCCAGTCACTGTCTCTGGCTCACTCTCTCCCTCACTCATTCTCTCTCACCCACTCTCTTACTCACTCTCTCAACCCACTCAGACTCTTGCTCACTAACCCTCCCTCCCACATCTTCGCACTAACTCTCTCTCGCAATAACCCTCTCTCTCTCTCACTTTATCATACTCTCACTTCCTCTCACTCTCACTCTCACTCTGTCTCAGTGTCTCCCACTGACTTTCACTCCTTTACTCTCTTATTCACTCTCACTCACACTCGCGCTCACTCGCTCTCTCTCTCTCACCCTCTCTCTCACTCAATCACACTCTCTCTCAACAACTGTCTTTCTCACTTTCCTTCTCACTCACACACACTGTCTCCCTCACTAACTCTCACTCACTCACCCTCTTGCACTTAGGCTCACTCATTCTCTCAAACTCACTCTCACTTACTCATTAACTCTCACAGACTCTCTCTCTCTCACTCACTCTCTCACTCAATCGCACTATCTCTCATTAACTCTCCCTCTCACACTCTCTCACTAACTCTCTCTATCTCTCTAAATAACTCTCTCTCACACTTTCACTCTCACTTTCTCTCACTCTCACTCCTTTTCACTCTCCCCCACTCTCTCTGCTACAGACACTCTCTCTTCTCTCCCTCTTTCCTCTTCGATGAGAATTTACAACGTTAAGTAAAAGAAACAGCACTGGGCTATTCAGCCCTTCGAGCTGCTCTTTCATCGAAATCATGGCTGGTTATGTACCTCAATTCCAACTTCCACATTATCTTATATTCCTTAATTCCCTTCGTACCCCAATATCTATCAATTTCTGTGTTGCACACATTCAGCAAATGAGCATCCACAGCTCTCTGGAGTAGAGAATTCCAAAGGTTGACAACTCTGAGTGAAGACATATCTCTTCAACTCAGTCCTATATGACCAAACCCTTATTTTGAGACCGTGACCACTGTTCTTTTCTGAATAGCCGAGGCGAATACAGCCCCCTCCCCCACCCCCCCACCCCCCCCCCCCCCGCCCACGGAACCGCATCTATGTCGATAAACTTCTGAAGAATTGCATATGTTTAAAGATCACGCCCCCCCCCACCCCACTTCTTGTACATTCTAGGGAATTGTGTAAGAAATGGTCGGTGTAAGATGTTATAGAATTACAAAAAAAGCTGTGGAAAAGTGGCAGTTTTATAACAATTGACTCTTTCTTTAGTTCTATGCCCCATTATGAATAATTCTTCAGCTGCTTGCGTGACTTGATACAAACAAAGAACAGATTTTTTTTTTTACAAGTTTGTTAACTGGTCATGTAAATAACTCTGGACATCGGTCTTTCTATAGACATTCCTGGGCCTGGTAATGTGGACCTGCATGTTAACATATTTAGGAAAAAATTTAGATTATAAGTTGTAATCCTTTATCCTTGAATCGTTTCTCTATGGTTCGAACACAAGTAATACAAGACATGGGAAGACAACACACAAAGCTCAAATTAAACATGAATAACAGTACTAGCTTCGTCAAGAATATTACTAGTTAACAACAATGCAAGACACCCTTTAGCAATGCACCTGTTAGCAATATACCCATTAATCACAAATATGTTATAAAGAGTCACACATATATGGCCACACAGTGAGTTGTCACCTCCCTGCCGATCATTCTCTTCAGTAGCTGACTAAGCCACTTGACATTAGCACTGAATCACAATTTAGCAATGAATTTTATACCTTTCTTTCCAGATTTGGCAGGATGTTTCATTGAAAAGACTGCACTGTGCTATCACAATCCGCCATAGACTAAAATTGTCAAATGAAGCATCCAATACTTTGTTCAAACTACGATATGAGAGCCTGCCTTGATGGTGAGCATATGTTTATATTTCCTTCAGTAAATTTCCCTTGTGGATATTACGGATGCCTCAGGATTGTTATCAGCAGACACAACAGCAGTTTGCTTTCCTGTCCATGCATACATTTTGAAACCACAGGACAATTAACCAATCCAAATCCCTTAAGTTCCTGACGTCTTACAAATAATTGATTAGAGGATTTCTCGTTTCTCTGCATTTCTAAAAGGTACAGAATAAAGAGAAGCGCTCCATGAACAATAATTACTGGAGCCAGATTGTTTACCCTCTCTTAGTTCACATCTGCATGAATTCAGCCAGAATTTACCGAACAAAATTAGACATTGCAGCCTTAAAGTAACACAATCCTACATTACAACAGTGACTATACTTCAAAAGTACTTCATTGGTTCTGAACTGCTTTCCACATCCTGAGGTTATGAAAGGTACCATATAACTGCATGTCTTTCTTTCCTTAAAGGGCCACACACACCTATACTTTATGTAATGGAATGATCCTGATGTTATAAATAGTGTCTTACACTGAGAAGCACCATGGCAGAATTTCTTATTAAAAGTTTTACAGCTGTACAAAATACCCGTCTACAAATCTTGACTCCCTGTTGTCATGTTTTTGTTACCCATCTGTATCAGTTTTCTACTATAAATTCCGATGATCATGTTTAGAATTGACATTATGTAGATAACCAAAACAAGGCAAAGTCTGACATCATTAATCAAGGTCAATTTGTGTCACTCTCGCAGCTTTTCACAACCGTTTGGACAACTTAGGCCAGCTGAATTGGCTTTTTCAAACATGTCCAGCCATGTCAATTCCTTATCGTTTTGGCTTCTGGGCACCTTGACTGCACGATATTGTGTCAGTAAAGGGTCTTCAAAGTTTCAAATTGGCATCAAAGTAAAGCATAACTTTGAAGTACGTTTCGGTTGGTGTCAACTCGATTTGTACGAATTTTCTGCTTTATCTGTTAAATTTTCCACAGACTTAAAGTTTTGTTTTCATGACTGATTATTTTAATCTGGAACGAAAGCAGTTTGCAGCTGTCAGCAGGTTACTTTCGCTCGAGGAGCCCCTCTGACCTTCGCAAAGCATGCTGCTCAGATTCAGTCCGTTTTCTGTACATCTTCACACAGCATAGGACAACTCAAGGGTAATCGGGGATGGACCACAAATGTTATCCTTGAAAGAGCCACTCACATCCCATGAAAAGAATAAGAAAAAGCATAGCTTCCTGATTTTCATTTAATATATGAATGCTCCTGGGTTGAATGGCAACCCAAGTCTCAACCAGAAACTGCACTGCATGATGGAATCTAACAAGAGGTCCGAACAAGAAATAAGCAAAGCGATGACCATATGTGCTGGGCGCTGGAATAGGAGACATCCAGCTTGTGTACATGTCCCTTGGCAATTGGACAATTCAATGGGAAGATGTAATTGAACGAGTGATTGACATGAGACAACACCAGCCCCTAAAATAAAGTATATAAATGGGCAGCTGAGAAGAGAAAAACATGGGAGAGGGGAGGAGGTTCTTCAGTGTGGATCCATGTTCACTTCGAATAGCACCCCGATCAGTGAGTGGAAATCAACAGAATTGTTGAGGCGTGCAGTGGGGATTATAATTCCATTCACTGTATCTCCATTTAAAAAGGGAGCGGATGCTTGATCGAATAATAACAGTTTAATCTCAGTAGTAAACAAATTACTGGAATCTATTCCGACAGACAGGGTAAACTGTCAGTTAGTCAGGCACAGGTTAATCAAGGATAGTCAGCATGGAATCGTTAAGGGAAGATCTTTTTGACGAGCTTGATCGAATTTTTGAAGAAGGAGCAAGGAAGATAGATGATGGTCGTGCAGTTGATGTGGCCTACATGGATTTTAGCAAGGCTTTCACAAGGTCCCACATGGCAGACTGGTTAAAAAAATAAAATCCCATGGGATCCGTGGAAATGCAGCAAAGTGGATACAAAATTGGCTTAATGGCAGGAAACAAAAGGTTGATCGCTGTTTTAGCGACTGGAGTGTTGTTTCCGTGTCGTTCCATAGGGTTCAGCACGGGATACCAAGCTTTTTGTGGTGAGCATTAATGGTTTTGACGCAAATGTAGAGGGCATTATCAAGAGGTTTGTGGATGAGACGAAGATTGGCCATGTGGCAGATACCGAGGAGGATAGCTGTACGCTGCAGGAAGATATTCAGGTTCCGGTCAGATTGAAAGAAAAGTTGCAACTGGTTTCAAGCTGCAGAAGTGTGAGGTGATGCATTTGGGGAGCTGAAACAAGGCAACGACACTTAAGGACTGGTCGAAAAGGTCGTTAAGGAGGCATATGGCATCATGTCCTTTATTAGATAAGGTTATGCTGGAACTGCATAAATCATTGGTTAGGGCACAGCGTGAGTACTGGGTACAGTTCTGGTCACCTCATTACAGGAAGGAGGTAATTGCACTTGAGAAGGTACAGAGGAGATTTACGAGGAAGTTGCCAGGACTATAAAATGCAGCTATGAGGAAAGATTGGCTAGGCTGGGGTTATTTTCCTTGGAACAGAGCAGGCTGAGGTGAAATTTGCTTGAGATGTACAAACATTTGAGGGGCCTGGATAGAGTGGATGTGAAGGGTCTACTCACGTTAGCAGAGGGGTCAGTGATGTGGGGGCATATATTTAAGCTGATTGGTAGAATAATTAGAGGGGAGATGAGGAAAAACATTTTCATCCAGAGCGTGGTGATGGCCTGGACCGCACTGCCTGAAAGCATGGTTGATGCACAGAAATTCAACTCATTCAAAAGAAGTCTGGATATGCACCTCAAGTGTCGTTAGCTGCAGTGCTACGGATAAAATGCTGGAAGGTGGGATTAGAATTGATCGATTTTTTGGCAAGTACAGACATGGTGGGCCAATTGGCCTCTTTGTGTGCCTTAAGATTTCTATGATTTCTACTTCTATCGGTATATCGTCATCCAGCGTCTACCCCTGTCCACAACAAGGACCGTCCTGTGTCCTATCCTCAGGCTGGTGGGGTATCAGTGGACACTCATCCAGTGTCTAGCCCTGTCCACCTCAAAGACTACCCTGTGTCCTATCTTCAGGCTGGTGGGGTATCAGCCGACACTCATCCAGTGTCTACCCCGGTCTGCCTCAAAGACTGCCCTGTGTCCTATCTTCAGGCTGGTTGGTTATCAATGGACCTTCATCCCTCGATTTACAGAGATTACGGCTGCTCTTTGTGAACCACTTAATGGTGATGATGACCAGGTTGAACACGGTTGGATTGAAGAGAGCACGCAAGCAATAACACAATTGAAGAAAGCTGTCGCCCAGGCAACGTGTCTTATCTCACCTAACCCTGACAAGACTTTCCACATGGAGGTTGGGGAGACAGTGAAAAGCCTGGCTGCTGTCCTATGCAGAGAAAACGGGGAGAAAGTACTCCCCATTGCGAATGATCCAGAATTTTGAGTGGGGCTGAACTGATTTATTCTGTTTTTTTTTAGTTTTAGAGATACCGCACTGAAACAGGCCCTTCGGCCCACCGAGTCTGTGTCGACCATCAACCACCAATTTACACTAATCCTACACTAATTCCATATTCCTACCACATCCCCACCTGTTCCGATATTTCCCGACCACCTACCTATACTAGTGGCAATTTATAATGGCCAATTTAACTATCAACCAGCAAGTCTTTGGCATGTGGGAGGAAACCGGACACCCGGAGTAAACCCACGCGTTTGTGAAGGACATTTGCTAACTATGTTAGCAAACTATGTTGCTTTTAGTTTCGGTGACTGCAGCTTGGATAGCAACGGAGGTGCGTGAACGGGCTTACAGCTGTGAAGTCAATTTCAGCGTAAGTTTAAAAGTGAATTCCCTTTTGTTTTCGGAGGACCAGGGGACTGCTGGGTAAGGAAAAAGGTATATATTTGTGTGGTGGCTGTGGGTGAGCTTGCAGCATGGGTTGGTACCTGGGATCTCGATGTAGTGGCCATTTCGGAGACATGGGTAGAGCAGGGGCAGGAATGGATGTTGCAGATTCCGGGATTTAGATGTTTCAGTAAGAACAGAGAAGATGGTAAAAGAGGGGGGGGGGGTGTGGCATTGTTAATCAAGGAGAGTATTACAGCGACAGACAGGACGTTTGAGGACTCGTCTACTGAGGTAGTATGGGCTGAGGTTAGAAACAGGAGAGGTGAGGTTACCCTGTTGGGAGTCTTTTATAGACCTCCGAATAGTTCCAGAGATGTAGAGGAAAGGATAGCGAAGATGATTCTCGACAGGGGTGAGAGTAACAGGGTAGTTGTTATGGGGGACTTTAACTTTCCAAATATCGACTGGAAATACTATAGTTCGAGTACTTTAGATGGGTCAGTTTTTGTCCAGTGTGTGCAGGAGGGTTTTCCATCACAGTATGTAGACAGGCCAACCAGGGGCGATGCCACATTGGATTTGGTACTGGGAAATGAACCTGGCCAGGTGTTAGATTTAGATGTAGGTGAGCACTTTGGTGATAGTGATCACAATTCGGTTAGGTTTACCTTAGCGATGGGCAGGGACAGGTATATACCGCAGGGCAAGAATTATAACTGGGGGAAAGGAAATTATGATGCGATTAGGCAAGATTTAGGATGCGTAGGATGGGGAAGGAAACTGCAGGGGATGGGAACAATCGAAATGTGGAGCTTATTCAAGGAGCAGCTACCGCGTGTCCTTGATAAGTATGTACCTGTGAGGCAGAGAGGAAGTTGTCGTGCGAGGGAGCCGTGGTTTACTAAAGAAGTTGAAGCGCTTGTCAAGAGGAAGAGGAAGGCTTATGTTAGAATGAGACGTGAAGGCTCAGTTCGGGCGCTTGGGAGCTACAAGCTAGCCAGGAAGGATCGAAAGGGAGAGCTAAGAAGAGCAAGGAGAGGACACGAGAAGTCATTGGTGGATCGGATCAGGGAAAACCCTAAGGCTTTCTATAGGTATATCAGGAATAAGAGAATGACTAGAGTTAGATTAGGGCCAATCAAGGATAGTAGTGGGAAGTTGTGTGTGGAATCAGAGGAGATAGGGGAAGTGTTAAATGAATATTTTGCGTCAGTATTTACAGTAGAAAAAGAAAATGTTGCTGAGAATACTGAGATTCAGGCTACAAGGGTAGATGGGATTGAGGTTAACAAGGAGGAGGTGTTAGCAATTTTGGAAAGACTGAAAATAGATAAGTCCCCTGGGCCAGATGGGATTTATCCTAGGATTCTCTGGGAAGCTAGGGAGGAGATTGCAGAGCCTTTGTCCTTGATCTTTATGTCGTCATTGTCGACAGGAATAGTGCCAGAAGACTGGAGGATTGCAAATGTTGTCCCCTTGTTCAAGAAGGGGAGTAGAGACAACTCTGGTAATTATAGACGGTTGTGGGTAAAATGTTGGAAAAGGTTATAAGAGACAGGATTTATTATCATCTTGAAAAGAATAAGTACATTAGAGATAGTCAGCACGGTTTTGTGACGGGTAGGTCGTGCCTCACAAACCTTATTGAGTTTTTCGAGAAGGTGACCAAACAGGTGGATGATGGTAAAGCAGTGGATGTGGTGTATATGGATTTCAGTAAGGCGTTTGATAAGGTTCCCCACGGTAGGCTATTGCAGAAAATACGGAAGTATGGGGTTGAAGGTGATTTAGAGCTTTGAATCAGAAATTGGCTAGCTGAAAGAAGACAGAGGGTGGTGGTTGATGGCAAATGTTCATCCTGGAGTTTAGTTACTAGTGGTGTACCGCAAGGATCTGTTTTGGGGCCACTGCTGTTTGTCATTTTTATAAATGACCTGGAAGAGGGTGTAGAAGGGTGGGTTAGTAAATTTGCAGATGACACTAAGGTCGGTGGAGTTGTGGATAGTGCCGAAGGATGTTGTAGGGTACAGAGAGACATAGATAGGCTGCAGAGCTGGGCTGAGAGATGGCAAATGGAGTTTAATGCGGAAAAGTGTGAGGTGATTCACTTTGGAAGGAGTAACAGGAATGCAGAGTACTGGGCTAATGGGAAGATTCTTGGTAGTGTAGATGAACAGAGAGATATTGGTGTCCAGGTGCATAAATCCCTGAAGGTTGCTAACCAGGTTAATAGGGCTGTTAAGAAGGCATATGGTGTGTTAGCTTTTATTAGTAGGGGGGTCGAGTTTCGGAGCCACGAGGTCATGCTGCAGCTGTACAAAACTCTGGTGAGACCGCACCAGGAGTATTGCATGCAGTTCTGGTCACCGCATTATAGGAAGGATGTGGAAGCTATGGAAAGGGTGCAGAGGAGATTTACTAGGATGTTGCCTGGTATGGAGGGAAGGTCTTACGAGGAAAGGCTGAGGGACTTGAGGTTGTTTTCGTTGGAGAGAAGCAGGAGGATAGGTGACTTAATAGAGACATATAAGATAATCAGAGGGTTAGATAGGGTGGATAGTGAGCGTCTTTTTCCTCGGATGGTGATGGCAAACACGAGGGGACATAGCTTCAAGTTGAGGGGTGATAGATATAGGACAGATGTGAGAGGTAGTTTCTTTACTCAGAGAGTAGTAAGGGCGTGGAACGCCCTGCCTGCAGCAGTAGTAGATTCGCCAACTTTAAGGGCATTTAAGTGGACATTGGATAGACAGATGGATGAAAATGGAATAGTGTAGGTCAGATGGTTTCACAGGTCGGCGCAGCATCGAGGGCGGAAGGGCCTGTACTGCGCTGTAATGTTCTAATTCAAAAGAAAAACTACGTTCTGGGTCATCAAATATTTCACTTACATCATGGAGTTCAACAGGGCGATACTGCCCAGTCCATTATAAACTTTCCCAGTATAGGAAAGCAGTCATAATAGTATTCCCCTGTCATAGAGTTGTCGAGTCACAGACATTTTGGCACAGAATAAGGCAATTCGGCAAATCGAGTCCATGCCAGCTCTCCGCCGAATAATCCGGTCAGTTTCATTCCCCAGATCTGTCTCCATATTCCTGCAAGTTCATTTCCCTCAAGTGTCCAAACAATATCCTTTTGAAATCATTCACCATTTCTGAGTCCATCACCCTCGTGGGCAGCGATTTCCAGGCCATTTCCAAACTCTGTGTAAAAAAGTTGTTCCTCACATTCCCCTTTATGTCTTGCGCACATCGGTAACTCTAGTCCTTGTACTATTTACTAATGGGAACATATTTTCGTGCCTACCTCATGCAAACGTGTCATCATCTTGTGCACCTCCATCAAATTTCCCCCCATCGCCTTTACTGCAAGGAAAACAATTCCAGCTTTTCCATACTAACCTTTTAGCGAAAATCCTCCATCCCTGGAAACATTCCGGTAAATTTCCTCTGCACCCTGTTAAGGCCCCTCAGATCCTTCCTAAAGTGTGCTGAACAGAACTGGATGCAGTGCTCCAGTTGGGGCCTAACCAGAGCTTTAAAAAGGTTCAGCATAACTTGCCTTGATCTGTACTCACTACTTCTATTTATGAAGCCCAAGATCACATAGGCTTTACTAACGACTCTCTCAGCATCTCCTACCACTTCAAAGACCTATGCGCATGAACACCATGTCCCTCTGCCCCTACACACACTTTAGAACTGTGCTATTAATTATATATTGCCTCTCCCTGTTACTGCTGATAACACTCACACTTTTCTGCATTCACTTCCATCTGCCTATTGTCTGACCATTACACTAGCCTATTTATGAATTGTTGGATCTGTTGGTATCAACCTCACTGTCTGTCCCGCCTCTCAGTTTAGTATCTTCAGAAAGTTTGAATTTTTGCTCTGTATTCCAATATCCAAATCATCTATACATATCAGGAAAATAAAACAGTGGTCCTGGCACTGACCCTTAGGGAACACCACTGTCTACTCTCCTATCGTCTGACAAAAAACAACTATTTACCACAACTGTTTTCTGTCATTAAACTATTTTTTATCCAAGCTCACACTGACCCTCCTATTCCATGAGCATCAATTAACTGTGTAGCTGTCACAAACAGACAGTGAAAGAAACTACAAGTTCAGATTAAAATTGAATGAAATTCCAAATGTAAAAATCAACTAAATTTTGTAAGGAGATCAACTCTTAGGTCTCTTAACATTCAGTCACTCATTAACTTTGCTGCATTTAGTGCTCTCTACAAGAAGTACTCTCTAAAACTGCACGACGTACTGTATTTCGGGTTCAGGCACCGAATTCCAGAGCATAGGGATGAGAACAGGAAGTGCCAGAAATATTCAGCAGTTCTGGCCGCATCTGTGTTCAAAGAAACAGTTGATGTTTCAGATCTGTGTCCCTTCATGATTACTGGCAACATTTAGAAATGTAACAGTCTTTCAGCAAGTGAAAGAGGGGAAGGGCAAGAAAAACAAGACGGGAGGAATGTGATGGGACGGAGAGGGAAGAGATTAAATGACAGACTTACATTACTGGGATTTTTCTCTTTAGTGTAATGAAAGGTAGGACGAGATTTAATATAGAAGTCAAATAAAGGGTTTAGATAGAATAATTAATGTGAAACTGTTTCCAGTGTCAGAATGGTCAGTACTAAGAAGACAGATTAAAGGTAATTGACAAAGAACCAGAGGTGAAATGAGGTGAATTTTCCAACAGCGAGTTGTTGGGATGAGGAATTCACTGCCTGAAAACATGGTGGAAGCAGATTCAATAATATCTTTCAAAAGGGTATTTAACAAATATTGGAAAACGTAAAAAATAAACAGGATTCTGGAGAATGAGGAATGGAGAGGAACTAATTAGATAAATCTTTCAAAGAGACAGCACTGACACAATGGACCGAATATCCTCAGTCTGTGCTGCATAAATCTCTGATTCTATCAGCAAGAGACACGGAGAGTGAAAAGAGGGAGAGAGGAAGAGGGGAAGGGTGAAAGAGCAGAAGGAAATAGAGACAGAGTGAAAGAGTAGTTTGCACCATTTTTCAGGTGTCGGGATTGTGATTCATGATCTGCCCGTTCCCGTTCCTGTTGAGACAGGTAACACACAAACCCCCTGATGCCTCTCATTTCTAATCTATTTGCTTCCCAGGGAGACCCGCGTTGCTGTCTGTCTGCACGCTTAACAGGGACCTTAACTGTGTGTGAGTCTGTCACGTGTTTCAGCCAGGATTCAGCTCTTAAAGGCAGTCCGTCCCTCTTAAGCGGAGGCTGCACTGAATCACAGGAGGCTGTTGCTGCTGACTGTGAATGCTGCAATTGGAGACAATGTAAGTGGAGAACTAAGAACGAGAGAGGGCTCTGTGGTACACGGATATGGTGCTGGTGGCCTTAGTCATGGAGGATGACAGGAGAAGAGAGGGCATGTGTCCGTTGGGTGGGATGGGGTGGGATGGAGACCCTTAAGGAACGCCCTCCGAAGGGAATGAGAGCAGGTGGCCAGGGAAGTGAAAAAGGTCTGGCCCCGAGGACCTGGCAGCAGTGCGAAAAGAAGTTTAATGAGCTCACACGGGTGGTCAATGTCAGTGAATTCATCTCCACATGGCATCTCCTACCCCCAACACCACCAACCTCTCCCACTGCTCAATGTATCACACCCCTATCACTCACCCATCAGCAGTCCCTAACACTCAGGACTCACACTTAACATTCACATACTCCATCTCACCCTCACACACCTTCCACTGATACCAGCCTCACAAACATCTCTCACTGCCTCCACATACCCCCAGCTATTCAGCTATGGCAGGAACATCACTCAAACACAGTGCAACACAATCACTGACATTCTGCTTTCTCTTACAGGACAAAGTGGCCCGTAATCACAGGTAGCAGCAGTGAACATCTGGGGACCAGGCATACCTTCATCCCCTGAGCCTGAGGAACGAGATGGTTCTCCACATTATGGGGCCGGCTGTAACACAGCCCGCAGCATCAGGCATCACCGAGAACATTCAGGATGATGCTATGTTCCTGCCTTATGTCCCTTCTTAACTCCCACATCCCCCTCATCCTGCAGTCTGGGATGATGTCCAAGCTGCAGATGGTGGGACCATGGACCTCCTGCTTTCCATTCCACCTCCAATCCCTCACCTCTACCCTCCCCTTCCGATTTTATACTTTACAATGATAACCCAAAACTGCCAGCTTCCCAGTCACAGCAGCTCCAGGAGAGGGGGAGAGAGAGCAGCAGCACAGCACTGATGGTGAAGCCCCATCACTTGCGCTGATACTCACAGCCACCAGATGAAATATTGACATTGCGTGTACCTTAGAGGCTGACATAGAGTCGGAATCTGCACGTGGTGAGTCACCGAGCACAAGTGAGCTGCAGCCAGGCCAGGGGGAAAGGATAGTTCATGTGTCAGCTCACCGGAGGGCGTGGTCACAAACGAATTATAATACACTGGACTCAGATGTGAACATTGCGGGAACAGCATACAGGAGAATGCCGATGGACATTTACACTGCGATACTTTGTCCATTGACAGGCCTGTCAGACAGTTTGTTTTCACTGTCAAGGAACATGGAGGAGTCCAGCTACGACATGGTGCAGGACATTGCACGAAGCTTGAAGAGCATTCTTTCTCTGGTGAAGTGGTCACTAACTCCATGACAGCAGTAGCGGACCCAGCTGTGATACAGTGTTTGGTGACCATCGTCTCAGCTTCCACTGCAGCACAGACGGCAGACAC
This sequence comes from Heterodontus francisci, assembly GCF_036365525.1. Lineage (NCBI taxonomy): Eukaryota > Metazoa > Chordata > Chondrichthyes > Heterodontiformes > Heterodontidae > Heterodontus > Heterodontus francisci. The sequence continues at coordinate 1,761,302 of NW_027140740.1, read as the reverse complement.
CCAACGTCTCAGTGCTGCAGTGGAAGCTCAGACTGTGGTTATGAGATCCATGCTTGCTGCCATGCAGGATCAGACTGCTGTCATGATGGCTGTGGATCTCAGTGTTCAAAGGGGTTTGCAGGCTCTCACAGCAGTCCATCAATATGTGATCCAGTAGATTACTGGGATTGCTGAGGTGTTGTTTCGTGGGAGTGGCAATCTCTCCGTGGAACATGAACCTGCTGTCCTCTCTCATGATGTTAGTATTTGTTCTCCCTTCATTGTCACTCCATCAGTGTCCTTGCTGTTACCCGTCAGCCAGACCAGGCTGCTGCTGCCCATGTCGAGTTGCTGCAGTCCGAATCCGAGCGCTCAAGGCCCAGAGCTGCTCGAGGACGTCCTGCAAGGCCATCTGCAGTCTCCCCCAGTGAAAGTCAGCAGCCTTCCACCAGCCATGCTGCAGCCACTGGGGAAACACTGTTTCGGAGCACTAGGCAATTCGAGGGAACCCACAAGACAGGCACTCAGGGAATACACAAGGATGAATAGTTCAGTTTTGTTTGTATAATTGGATGTGTTGTTGAATAAAGAAGGTAATGAACAGGTTTTGATTGCTGTTTTAAGTGCTGGATGGTGACCAAGGGGGCGCTGTGATGGGGCGTCTCAGATGGGTGCAATAGTGGAGAGTGGGGGATCCAAGATGGGAAAGGGAAGTTGTCCTATGTGAACCGGAATCTTAGCAGGGAATCTCCGACAGCCTGTCCGGGTGGAAGACATCCAAGACATATTCTGGAAATATCCTGGGTGGCTGGCGATGGGCGGTGGGGTTTGAATTCCTTCGAGGTGAATCATGGACCATGTAAAGGCGGGGTAGTGATTCTCTCTGAGTAGTCACATTCTGGTTCTCCACAGAGTTCTGAAGGTCGTGGGAACAGGTGACTGCTTCAGAATGAAGGTATGGAGGCTGCTGCCAGGATAGTGGAGATTCACCAACATGATGGACTGGGCATGCTCAAACATCAACTGTACGTTCATGGAGTGAGAGTTCTTTCAGTTCCTGTACCTCTCCCCGTTGACATGGGGGGCCCGTAAAGCCACCTACACCATCAGAAATCCCGCTATCCTGACCACGGGACCTTTCAGCTTGCTTCTCCCTGCTGAGGGAGAAAATGATATATTCACCTCACCTGACATTGATGGCCTCTCTCACCGAGCGGATGCATCAATGGACAACACACAGTTCTCACAACTGCAGGCCAGTAAGTCCAACATCAGTGGTGCGAATGGTTTTAGAATAATAATTAGGGATACAACAGTAGGCATTTGGAGAGGTTTGAGTTAATTCAGGGTAGCCAGCAATGATTTACAAAAGGAAAGTCATGCTTGACTAATCTAATTAAAATTTTTAATGATGTGATAGAGAAGGTTGCTGCAGGGAATGTGATGGATGCTGTCCAAATTGGTTTGAAGAACGTGTTTGATAAAGTACCGCATAAAAGCTTAATTACCAACATTGAGTCTCATGGAATGGTCGGGTCATTGTCCAATTAGATTTTAAAAATGGCTTATGTGCAGAAAACAGTGTGTCATAGTAAATGGATGTTTTTCAGACTGGAGGATGTTCGACAGTAGGTGTTGCCCCAGGATCAGTGCTAGGGCCATTGTTTTGTTTTGCTGTGTATAAATGACTTGGGTCTTGGAATACAGAGTAGAATTTCAAAATCTGTCTCTGATACCAAACATGGAGCTGTGACAAATAGTGAGGATATTCAGAACCATATGCGACAGTACATAGATACTAAGTAGAATGAGCAGACAAGTGGCAGATGGAAGTGTGAGACAAGTGTGAGGTGAAGCATTTTGACAGAAAGGATAGGAAGGCAATATGGACTTCATAGCACAGTTCTACTCAGTGTGCAGGAACAGAGAGACCTGTGGGTGCATGTGTATCCATCCTTAACGGTGACAAGACATATTGAAAGATTGGATAGTAAAATACATATAATCTTGCATTTCATAAATCGAGGTATTGAGTACAAAAGCAGCAAAGTTATGATGAACGTTTAAAAATCTCTGGTTAAGATTGCAGCAGCTTTTTCGGGAGCAGAGTGTGAGCGAGTGAGCAGCTGGGAAGGTCAGTTTGAAAGTAAATTTAATTTCCTTTTGTTTTTCGGCGGAGGCCAGGGGGCTGCTGGGTAAGTAAAGCACTATATATTTGGGCGGTTTCTGAACCCGAGACACCACACTTGTCGTGTCTCCCACCCGCCCTCCTCCTCTAACCAAAAAAAAAGGACTCGGTGGGGTGTTTACAAGGTAAGGCTTTTTCGATTTCTCTGGTTTTATTGTGATTGGTAAAAACTTTTCGTTCCTTTTTCATTTAACTAAGTTAAGCTTAAGATTAAAAATGGCAGGAGATCTCAGACCCGTGTCATGCTCCTCTTGCTCAATGTGGGAGCTCAGGGACATGGCTGATGTCCCTGACTCCTTCACGTGCAGGAAGTGTGTCCAACTGCAGCATAGTTAGACCGCATGACGGCTCTCGAGCTGCGGATGGACTCACTTTGGAGCATGCGCGATGCTGAGGAGGTCGTGGATAGCACGTTTAGTGAATTGGTCACACCGCAGATTAGGATTGCTGAGGGAGAAAGGGAATGGGTGACCAAAAGGCAGAGAAAGAGCAGGAAGGCAGCGCAGGAGTCCCTGCGGTCATCTCCCTCCAAAACAAGTATACCGTTTTGGATACTGTTGGGGGAGATGGCTCACCAGGGGAAGGCAGCAGTAGCCAGGTCCATGGCACTGTGGCTGGCCCTGCTGTTCAGAAGGGCGGGAAGAAGTGTTGAAGGGCTATAGTCGTAGGGGATTCGATTGTAAGGGGAGTAGATAGGCGGTTCTGTGGTCGAAAACGAGGCTCCCGAATGGTATGTTGCCTCCCAGGTGCACGGGTCAGGGATGTCTCAGATCGGCTGCAGAACATTCTAAAGGGGGAGGGTGAACAGCCAGTTGTCATTGTGCACATAGGCACTAATGATATAGGTAAAAAACGGGATGAGGTCCTACAAGCAGAGTTTAGGGAGTTAGGAGCCAAGTTAAAAAGTAGGACCTCAGAGGTAGTCACCTCAGGATTACTACCAGTGCCACGTGATAGTCAGAGTAAAAATGAAAGAATAGTCAGGATGAATGCGTGGCTTGAGAGATGGTGCAGGAAGGGGGGGCTCAGCTTTTTGGGACATTGGGACCGGTTCTGGGGGAGGTGGGACTATTACAAATTGGACGGTCTACACCTGGGCAGGACTGGAACCAATGTCCTTGGAGGTGCTTTTGCTAACGCTGTTGGTGAGTGTTTAAACTAATGTGGCAGGGGGATGGGAACCAATTGAGGTCAGTTGACAGTAAGGAAGTAGTAACAAAAGCCTGTAAGGAACTAGATAATGAAGTCAGTGTGACTAATGGGAAGAGCAGGCAGCGAGCAGATGATGAATATAAAGGGACTGGTGGTCTGAGGTGCATTTGTTTTAATGCAAGAAGTGTAGTAGGTAAGGCAGATGAACTTAGGGCTTGGATTAGTACCTGGGAGTATGATGTTATTGCTATTACTGAGACTTGGTTGAGGGAAGGGCATGATTGGCAACTAAATATCCCAGGATATCGATGCTTCAGGCGGGATAGAGAGGGAGGTAAAAGGGGTGGAGGAGTTGCATTACTGGTCAAAGAGGATATCACAGCTGTGCTGAAGCAGGGCACTATGGAGGACTCGAGCAGTGAGGCAATATGGACAGAACTCAGAAATAGGAAGGGTGCGGTAACAATGTTGGGGCTGTACTACAGGCCTCCCAACAGCGAGCGTGAGATAGAGGTACAAATATGTAACCAGATTATGGAAATATGTAGGAGCAACAGGGTGGTGGTGATAGGAGATTTTAATTTTCCCGACATTGACTGGGATTCGCTTAGTGTTAGAGGTCCAGATGGAGCAGAATTTGTAAGGAGCATCCAGGAAGGTTTTCTAGAGCAGTATGTAAATAGTCCAACTCGGGAAGGGGCCATACTGGAACTGGTGTTGGGGAATGAGCCCAGCCAGGTTGTTGAAGTTTCAGTAGGGGACTACTTTGGGAATAGTGATCACAATTCCGTAAGTTTTAGAATACTCATGGACAAAGACAAGAGTGGTCCTGAAGGAAGAGTGCTAAATTGGGGGAAGGCCAACTATACCAAAATTCGACAGGAGCTGGGGAATGTAGATTGGTAGCAGCTGTTTGAAGGTAAATCCAGATTTGATATGTGGGAGGCTTTTAAAGAGAGGTTGATTAGCGTGCAGGAGAGGCATGTTCCTGTGAAAATGAGAGGTAGAAATGGCAAGATTAGGGAACCATGGATGACAGGTGAAATTGTGAGACTAGCTAAGAGGAAAAAGGAAGCATACATAAGGTCTAGGCGGCTGATGAAAGACGAAACTTTGAAAGAATATCGAGAATGTAGGACCAATCTGAAACGAGGAATTAAGAGGGCTAAAAGGGGTCATGAAATATCTTTAGCAATCAGGGTTAAGGAAAATCCCAAAGCCTTTTATTCATATATAAGGAGAAAGAGGGTAACTAGAGAAAGGATTGGCCCACTGAAGGACAAAGGAGGAATGTTATGCTTGGACTCAGAGAATATGGGTGAGATTCTAAACGAGTACTTTGCATCGGTATTCACCGAGGAGAGGGACATGACGGATGTTGAGGTTAGGAACAGATGTTTGATTACTCTAGGTCAAGGCGGCATAAGGAGGGAGGAAGTGTTGGGTATTCTAAAGGGCATTAAGGTGGACAAGTCCCCAGGTCCGGATGGGATCTATCCCAGGTTACTGAGGGAAGCGAGAGAGGAAATAGCTGGGGCCTTAACAGATATCTTTGCAGCATCCTTAAACATGGGTGAGGTCCCGGAGGACTGGAGAATTGCTAATGTTCTCCCCTTGTTTAAGAAGGGTAGCAGGGATAATCCAGGTAATTATAGACCGGTGAGCCTGACGTCAGTGGTAGGGAAGCTGCTGGAGAAGATACTGAGGGATCGGATCGATTCCCATTTGGAAGAAAATGGGCTCATCAGTGATCGGCAACATGGTTTTGTGCAGGGAAGGTCATGTCTTACCAACTTAATAGAATTCTTTGAGGAAGTGACAAAGTTGATTCATGAGGGAAGGGCTGTCGATGTCATATCCATGGACTTCAGTAAGGCGTTTGATAAGGTTCCCCATGGCAGGCTGATGGAGAAAGTGAAGGCGCTTGGGGTCCAAAGTGTACTAGCTAGATGGATAAAGAACTGGCTGGGCAACAGGAGACAGAGAGTAGCAGTAGAAGGGAGTTTCTCAAAATGGAGACGTGTGACCAGTGGTGTTCCACAGGGATCCGTGCTGGGACCACTGTTGTTTGTGATATACATAAATGATTTGGAGGAAAGTATAGGTGGACTGATTAGCAAGTTTGCAGACGACACTAAGATTGGTGGAGTAGCAGATAGTGAAGGGGACTGTCAGAGAATACAACAGAATATAGATAGATTAGAGAGTTGGGCAGAGAAATGGCAGATGGAGTTCAATGAGGGCAAATGCGAGGTGATGCATTTTGGAAGATCCAATTCAAGAGTGAACTATACAGTAAATGGAAAAGTCCTGGGGAAAATTGATGTCCAGAGAGATTTGGGTGTTCAGGTCCACTGTTCCCTGAAGGTGGCAACGCAGGTAAATAGAGTGGTCAAGAAGGCATACGGCATGCTTTCCTTCATCGGACGGGGCATTGAGCACAAGAGTTGGCAGGTCATGTTACAGTTGTATAGGACTTTGGTTCGGCCACATTTGGAATACTGCGTACAGTTCTGGTCGCCACATTATCAAAAGGATGTGGATGCTTTGGAGAGGGTGCAGAGGAGGTTCACCAGGATGTTGCCTGGTATGGAGGGCGCTAGCTATGAAGAGAGGTTGAGTAGATTAGGATTATTTTCATTAGAAAGACGGAGGTTGAGGGGGGACCTGATTGAGGTGTACAAAATCATGAGAGGTATAGACAGGGTGGAAAGCAAGAGGCTTTTTCCCAGAGTGGGGGTTTCAATTACTAGAGGACACGAGTTCAATGTGAAAGGGGAAATGTTTAGGGGGGATATGCGTGGAAAGTTCTTTACGCAGCGGGTGGTGGGTGCCTGGAACGCATTGCCAGCGGAGGTGGTAGATGCGGGCACGATGGAGTCTTTTAAGATGTATCTAGACAGATACATGAATGGGCAGGAAGAAAAGAGATACAGAACCTTAGAAAATAGGCGACATGTTTCGAGAGAGGATCTGGATCGGCGCAGGCTTGGAGGGCCGAAGGGCCTGTTCCTGTGCTGTAATTATCTTTGTTCTTTGTTCTTGATTATTGTGTCCAATTCTGGTCACTACACTTCAGAAAGATTGTGAAGGTCCTTGAAATGGTGCTGAAGAGATTTTACAGAATGGTTCCAGGGATGGAGGATTTTAGTTACAAGGTTAGGTTACAAGATTATGACAGGTTTAGATAATTTAGACAAGGGAAAACCGTTCCCATTAACTGATGGAAGTAGGACTAGGGGCACGGATTGAAGGTTTTGGACAAGAGATGCAGGTGGAATATGAGGAGGAACTTTTCATGCAGCGGGTGTTAATGACCTGGAACTCACTGGTCACAAGTGTGGTGGAAGCAGAGACAATCAGTGATTTCAAAAGAAAGCTGATGGGCACTTGAAGGAAATGCATTTGCGACAGGGATTGAGTGAAGGAATGGGACTGACTGGATCGCCCTATGAAGAGCCAGCATGGACATGATGGGATAAATGGTCTCATTCAGTGCCGTAAATGACTCTATGACTCTCTATAACTCTATGTTGGATACGTCTCCTGCTCCTACCTGGAAAGATCCAGATACATAGAAGTTCAATGAAACAGTGACCTTAACAGCCACTGACAGCTCCGTCCTCACCCTGGTGTGAGGCGCCAGGTCGTATTACAGGAGGTGACGCAGCTCTGTGACGACCCCCTTATTGAATGAGAGTTACATCACACATTGCTCCTGGGTTAGGTTTAGGTAGAAAGAGTGCTCTTGGAAAACCCGGGGTGGGTAGTGCAGAGCCCCCTCCTCGTCCCGCTTTACAGAACTTCCCCTCTCTGCAGCCTCTTCTCCATTCGTTTGTAATGTTACAGAGCCTGAGACACTGTAACTACAGTCCCCATACCTTGCGCAGAGTTGGGTCACCAAATCCTCTGTCCTCCCTGAATGTCTGCAGCAGCTCACAACACAACCTCCAGAAAACCATCCACAGCACCTCCACCAACTTTACAATCACAGAAGGAAGTCAACATCCCCTCACATGTAGGTTAGATGCCTGCTCCTTTTAAATATCACCAGAGGGGGCTCTTCGTGCTGCTGAATGTATGTTCAGCTGAGAGTGACTAACAGAGGCGGGCAGTGAACATGCACAGACCAAGTTTCAAAGACGTACATAAGATCATAAGATCATAAGAACTAGGAGCAGGAGTAGGCCGTCCGGCCCCTCGAGCCTGCTCCGCCATTCAATAAGATCATGGCTGATCTTTTCGTGGACTCAGATCCAATTACCCGCGTTCTCACCGTATCCCTTAATTCCTTTATTGTTCAAAAAGATATCTACCTTAGCTTTAAAAACGTTTACTGAAGAAGCACCAACTACTTCACTGGGCAAGGAATTCGATAGATTAACAACTCTCTGGGTGAAGACGTTCCTTCTTAATTCAGTCCTAAATCTGCTCCCTCTAAACTTGAGCATATGCCCTCTTGTCCTAGCTTCACCTGCCAGTGGAAACATCCTCTCTACTTGTATGTGATCTATTCCCTTCATACTTTTATATGTTTCTAAAAGATCCCCCCTCATTTTTCTGAATTCCAATGAATATAATCCCACTCTACTCAGTCTCTCTTCATAAGCCAACCCGCTCAAGTCCAGAATCAACCTATTGAACCTCCTCTGCACCCTCTCTTGTGCCAGTACATCCTTTCTCAAGTAAGGAGACCAAACCTGCACACAGTTCTCCAGGTGCGGCCTCACCAATACCTTATACAGCTGCAACAGAACCTGTCTGCTTTTAAACTCAATCCCTTTAGCAATGAAGGGCAACATTCCATTTGCCTTTCTAATTACTTGCTGTACCGGCAGACCAACCTTCTGCGATTCATGCACAAGGACACCCAGTTCCCTCTGCATAGCAGCATGCTGCAACATTTTGCTATTCAAGTAATAATCCTTTTTACTGTTACTCCTACCGAAATGAATGACTTCACATTTATTAACATTGTATTCCATCTGCCAGACCTTTGCCCATTCACTCAATGTATCTATGTTCCTCTGCACATCTGCACACTTTGCTCTGCCACTCATCTTAGTGTCATCTGCAAACTTTGACACCCTACACGTGGTCCCCAACTCCAAAACATCAAAGTTGCTGGAATGGTACATTGACATCACATTCCAACCCATCCACAAAGGAACAACACATACATGATACGATTGAGCTAGATCCCTGCCCAGCATGGGGCACTGTGCTGACCACACTCGAAGTGGCCGTCTGTGTGATTCACATCATTTTATGGATCCCAGCTTCTGTACCGTCAGAACCAGTGATGCTGTTTCGTTTAAAACCATGGCTCGGGACAGAGACAGAGGGAAAGAAATTCACTTTAAAAGGAGAACTGAAAAAAGATTGAAGTCAAAAGATTTGTAGGAATATGGGAATGGAGAGGGGAATGAGACTAATTGGAGGTGCGAGGCCATGGAAAGACTCAAACTCAAGAATGAGAATATTAAAATTAAGGTCCTGACAGACCGCGAGCCAATGTGGATCAGTGAGAACAGGGGTGATGGGTGATCGGGATTTGGTGTGAGTTAGGATACAGGCAGCAGAGTTGTAGATGGGCTGTGGTTTTTGCAGGTTTATAACTGGGTCGGTGACCAGGGTAGAATTGGAATAGTCAAGTGTGGATTTAACAGTGACACGGATGAGGGTTGATGCAGCAGATGGGCTGAGGCAGAGGTGGAGAAGGGTGAAATTACAGAGGTGGTAGTAGACAGAGTTGGTGATGGAGAAAATCTGCAGATGTACTCAGCTCAGGTTTAAATATAATACAGAAGTTGTCAACAGTCTGGTTCAGCCTCAGATATTGGGCAGGGAGGGGGTATGCGTTTCATTGATAGGGGATGTAGTTTGTGATGGAGACCAATGAAACTAGCTTCAGTCTTCCGAAAATTTACATTACAGAACAACATTTCAGTGAAACAGAGTTTGCAGATCTCCGAGCCTGAAATAGAGACAGGAACAGCAGCAAAGATGAGAAAGTAAATGACAATAACTGTAATACAATAGCAATCGTTTATCGAGCTAACAGCTGGACATATTCACCAGGCATACAACGGCAGCAAGAAGGGCAGCGTAAATTACAGGAGCAGTAATGCACTTAAACATGGTTTACAAAATTAATAGCTGGATAGAGAGACTTACCGGGGACACCAATAATAGCCAGGATGGGATAGTAAATGGATTGAATAATCTTCAGTGCGAGATAGATACGAGTGTTTAATGGGTACCAATCATAATATGTGGAAAGAGAGTAAAGATCTGAGGATAAACTCCAGTCCGTTTTTGTAACATTCCAATCTATTGTTCTCAGATTCTGATCTATCCTCTCTCTATCACTTTGGAACCGCTGATCTCTGTATGTGCCGGGGCTGATGTTCCCACTGACACTTATATGCCGGGGCTGATGTTTCCACTGACATTATGGGATAACACATTGAAAGGAGCCCCTTATAAATAGAAGAGGAAAACATTCAGTGACACAATTAGGGTCCATGGAGACTGACATTAATTACAGTCACTGAACAAACAGTTAACCCTTTACAACCCAACACTTTTTGTACCACAATAAAGTAGAACATTTACCCCGTCTGGATGGGATATATGAGGGTTGCTGAGGGGAGGAATGGTGGAAATAGCAGAGGTACTGGCCAGAACCTTCCAATCCCCCCTGGATATGGGCGTGATGACAGATTTCCACAGGCTCACTACTCTCTGGGTGAAAAAAATTATCCTCATCTCAGTCCTGAAATTTTTACCCCATATCCTTAGATTATGACCCCTAGTTCTGGACTCCCCAACATCGGGAACATCCTTCCTGCATCTACCCTGTCAAGTCCTTTTCGAATTTTACAGATTTCTATGAGATCCCTCCTCACGCTTCTGCATGCCAGTGCATATAATCCTAACTGACTCAAGCTCTCCTCATACATCAGTCCTACCATCCCAGGAATCAGTCTGGTAAACCTCCGCTGCGCACCCTCTATAGCAAGAACTTCCTTCCTCAGATAAGAAGACCAAAACTTCACACAATATTCCAGGTGCAGCCTCACCAAGGTCCTGTATAATTGCAGCAATACATCCCTGCTCCTGCACTCGAATCCTCTCGCATTGAAGGTCAACATACCATCTGCCTTTTTTATCGCCTGTTGCACTGCTTCCTTTCCTTCAGTGACTGATGTACGAGAACACTCACGTCTCGTTGCATTTTCCACTCCCTCAGTTTATCGCCGTTCAGATAATAATCTGCCTTCCTGTTTTGGCTACCAACGTGGATAACCTCACATGTATCCACATTATACGGCATCTGCCATGCATTTCCCCACTCAAATCAACTTGCTCAAATCACTCTGAAGCCTCTCTGCATCCTCCTCACAATTCACCTCCCGCCCAGTTTTGTATCCTCTGCAAATTTGGAGATATTACAATTAGTTTCCTCATCTAAATCATTAATATATATTGTGAATAGCTGGGGTCCAAGCACCGATCCCTGTGGTACCCCACTCGTCACTGCCTGCCTTTCAGAAAAAGATCCGTATATTCCAATGCTTTGTTTCCTGTCTGCCAACCAATTTTCTATCCATCGCAATACATTACACCCAGTCCCATGCGCTATAATGTTACATGCTAATATCTTACATGGGACTTTGTCGAGAGCCTTCTGAAAGTCCAAATAAGCCACATCCACTGGCTCCCCCTCTGCAACTTTACTAGTTACATCCTCGAAGAATTACCAAGTATTATTCCCCTTTTGTAAGCCCATTCTGACTCTGCTCGATTCTACCACTGATCTCCAAGTGCTCTGCTGTAAAATCTTTGATAATCGACTCTAGAATCTTCCCACGACCGACGTCAGGCTGACTGGTCTACAATTCCCTGCTTTCTCTCCAACTCCCTTTATAATAGTGCATTTGCATTAGCTGCCCTCCAATCAATAAGATGTGTCCAGAGTCAATAGAATCTTGAAATACGACCACCAATGCATCCACTATTTCTTGGGTCACTTCCTTAAGTAGACTTGGGTGTAGATTACCAGGCCCTGGGATTTAGCGGCCTTCAATCCCATCAACGTCCCCAACACAATTTCTCTCCTCATACTGATTTCCTTCAGTTCCTTTCTATCAGTAAATGCTGTGTTCCCCAAACATTTCTGGTATATGTGTGCTCTCCTTTGTGAAAACAGAACAAAAGTATGCATTTAGTTGGTCAGCCATCTCTTTGCTCCCCATAATAAATTCCCAGTTTCTGACTGTAAGGGACCTACATCTGTCTTCACCAATCCTTTTTCTGTTCACATACTGATAGAAACTTATACAGTCAGTTTTTATGTTCGCCGCAAGCTATTCAATAATAGATCCCTAAATGGAATTGGATAAATATCTGAAGCAGAAGAACTGCAAGGATATAGTGAAAGAGCCAGGGAGTGGGACTAACTGGATTGCTTTTTTAACGGGCCAGCACAGACCTGATGGGCCGAAAGACATCATTAGGGTCGTGCTATTCTATGATTGTTCCTGCCTGTACTTACACAGTATACCTATCGTTTCAACAGGCGGTTGATAAAGTACCACATAGCAGCCATGATACCAATTTAGAAACACATGGGATTAAAGGGCCAATGTCAGCCATGGCTCAGTTTGTTTCTCTCTCCCCTTTCAGTCACAGGCTTCTAGGATAATGTGTCACTGCAGGATTTGATCAAGGCTGACACTGCAGTGCAGTACTGAGGGAGTGTTGCACTGTCAGAGGTGCCATCTATCGAATGAAACATTAAACCAAGGCCCTGTCTGCCCTCCCATGTGGATGTTAAATATCCTATCGCAATATGTAGAAGCAGATCAGGGGAATTATTCCCGGTGTCCTGGTCAATATTTATCCTTCAGTCAATATCAGAAAAACACATCTGATCATGATCACATTGCTACTTGTGGGATCTTGCTGTGCAGAAACAGTCTGCCTGTTTCCCACATTACAGGAGTGACTACGCTTAAAAATATACTCATTGAGTGCAAGGTGCTTTGTGATGTTTGCTGATCATGAAAGGCGCTATATAAATGCAGCTTTTAAAAAAATTTCCATGCCAGCATGCAGGAAATTTGCGAATTGACGGGAAGCAGATCGTCGTGGAGAATGGTTGTTGTTCAGTCTGAAGGGAAGTACGCAGTGGGGTTCACCAGGGTCACTGTTGGGATCACAGTTGCTGCATGTTAATTCAATGGGCTTGTGTACAGAAAGGGTCATGTCAAAGTTTTCAAATGGCAGGAAGCTCAGAAATGTAAATAAACAGTGAGCAGGATAGTAGCAGACTTCAGGAGGACAGAGACTGACTGGTGAAATGGGCAGGAACATGGCAGATGTAATTTAACACAGTGAAGTGTGAAGTGAAACATTTAGGTTGGAATTATGTGGAAAAACAATATAAACTAAATGGTACCATTATAAAGTGAGTGAAGGATTAGAGAGACCTGGGGTGTACACACACAGATCGCTGAAGGTAACATGTAGTGCCCTTGATGTCAGAGAGAGAGACACAGAGTAATAAAACTCAGGAGGAAATGCTGATGTTTATAAATCACTGTTTATGTCCCAGCTGGGGAATTGTGTCCAATTCTGAACACCACACTTTGGTAAGGATGTCAAGGACTCAGTGCAGATGCAGCGGTGATTTACTAGAATGGTACCAGGGATCTGGGAATTAAGTTACATGGAGAGATTGGAAAAGCTGGGATTGTTCTTTTAAGAGCAGTGAAGGGGAACAGGAGATTTATTATCGAATTCAGAATCATGAACGGTTTGATAGGGTAATTAATGCGAAACTGTTTCCAGTGTCAGTAAGTTCAGTGTTAAGAAGACACAGATTGAAGGTAATTGACAAAGAACCAGAGGTGAAATGAGGAGAATTTTCTAACACAGTGAGTTGTTGGGATCTGGAATTCACTGCCAGACAACATTTTGGAAGCAGATTCAATAATATCTTTCAAAACGGAATTTAACAAATACACGAATCGAAAAAAAGTCAATAATTACCAGGGCTGTCTCTACTCCCCTTCTTGAACAAGGGGACAACATTTGCTATCCTCCAGTCCTCCAGCACTACTCCTGTCGACAATGACGACATAAAGATCAACAACAACGGCTCTGCAATCTCCTCCCTGGCTTCCCAGAGAATCCTAGGATAAATCCCATCTGGCCCAGGGGACCTATCTATTTTCACACTTTCCAAAATTGCTAACACCTCCTCCTTGTGAACCTCAATCCCATCTAGCCTAGAAGTCTGTATCTCAGTATTCTCCTCGACAACATTTTCTTTCTCTACTGTAAATATTGACGAGAAATATTCATTTAACGCTTCCCCTATCTCCTCTGATTCCACACACAAGTTCCCACTACTATCCTTGATTGGCCCTAATCTAACTCTGGTCATTCTTTTATTCCTGATATAGAATTCAAAATCATAAAGGTTTTTGATAGGGTAATTAATGTGAAACTGTTTCCAGTTGGCGCTTTTTTGCTGTGTGAGTGGGGCTCAGTTCCACTCCAGCTGGTATTAATAGTGGCCTGGATTGAATTGGCTCCTTCCTGGTGTGCGAGTATGATTCAGTATCACTCCAGATGGTATTAATGGAGGCCTGGATTGAAGTTGTGCTTTTCCGGTGTGTGTGAGTGGGGCTCAGTACCATTCCAGCTGGTATTAATAGAGGCTCGGATTCATTTGGCTTTTTCCTGGTGTGTGTGTTTCGCCTCAGTACCACTCCAGCTGGTATTAATAGAACCCTGGATTGAATTGGCTCCTTTCTGGTGTGTGAGTGAGACTCAGTACCACTCCACCTGGTACTAATAGATGTCTGGATTGTATTGGATCTTTCCTGGTGTGTGAGTGGGAGTTAATTTCACTACAGCTGGTATTAAAAGGGGCCCGGATTGAATTGGTAGTTTCTCGGTTTGTGAATGGGCCTCAGTCCCACTCCAGCTGGTATTAATATAGGCTCGGATTCAATTGGCTTTTTCCTGGTGTGTGAGTGGGACTCAGTAGCACTCCAGCTGGCATTAATAGAGGCATGGATTGAATTGGGTCTTTCTGGTGTGCGATTGGGGCTCGGTACCACTCCATCTTGTATTAATATAGGCCTGGATTGAATTTGCTCTTTCATGGTGGATGAGTGGCACTCATTACCGGTCCAGCTGGTTTTAACAAAGGGCACTTCGAACTATTATGATATGCAATGTGGTCTGTTTGATTTCACGTGCTCTGCGGCGATTTTAAGCGACATGTGCTGCGGCCATTTTAAATGCCTTTCCATGCGGCTGTTTGATGTCACCTGCACTGCAGCCAATTTAAACGACAAGTGTTGCGGCCATTTTGAATGATATGCACTGTGGTCCGTTTGAATTGAGATTAATCCACGGGGATCATTTTCAATGTTTTGTGTCCAGGGCAGTGAATGTAGCAGTTTATAAATGAGAATAAAGACTCATAAAGTATAATAAATCATAGGCAATCATAAAGGATTATAAAGATTTGCAAAGGGTGAGGAAGAATTATAAACAGTTTCTAAATGTTATAAAGGTCAGTAAATGTTTATGCATGATTATCGAGGATTATCAATAATGGTCAGGATTCTTTTTATTAGAAAGGGATTAGAAAAGAATCAGAAATATTCAGACTCCGCCCCCACTCCCCGCCACCATGGAAACAGACCACGCCCCCACTCCCCATCACTCTGGAAAAAGATCCCGCCCCCACTCCCCGTCACCCTGGAAACATACCCCGCCCCCACTCCCAGTCTCCCTGGCAACAGACACCGCCCCCACTTCCCGTCACCCTGGTAACAGACACCGCCCCCACAATCGTCACACTGATAACAGACCCCGCTCCCACTCTCGTCACACTGGGAACAGACACTGCCCCCACTTCCCGTCACACTGGTATCAGACCCCCTCCCCCACTCCCCGTCACCCTGTAAATAGACACCGCCTCAACTCCCGGTCACCCAGGAAAACAGACTCCACCCCCTCGTCACCTTGGAAACAGACCCCGCCTCCACGCCTCCGTCACACTGGAAACAGGCCACGCCCCCGCCCTTTCACCGTGCTGACATGACCCGCACCAGCTCTGACTCCGTGGTGACAGGCCACGCCCCCGCTCTGTCTGTGTGGTGACAGGCCCCGCCCCTGCTCTTTCACCATGGTGACAATCCCTGCATCCGCTCTATCTCCGTGGTGACAGGCACCGCCTCCGCTCTGTCTCCGTGGTGACAGGCCCGCCCCTGCTCTTTCTCCATGGTGACAGGCCCCGCCCCCGCTCTGTCTCCGTGGTGTGAGGCCCCGCCCCCGCTCTGCATCACCCTGGAAACAGGCCCCGCCACCAACTTCCGTCACCCTGGAAACAGACACCGCTCTCACTCTCGTCACACTGGAAACAGACCCCGCCCCCACGCCCCGTCACCCTGGTAGCAGACCCCGCCCCCACACTCATCAAACTACGAACAGACCCCGCTCCCACTCTCGTTACACTGGAAACAGACCACGCCCCCACTTCCCGTCACCCTGGTATCAGACCCCTCCCCCACTCCCCGTCACCCTGGAAACAGCAGACCCCCGACCCCGCTCCCCGTCACTCTGGAAACAGCCACCGCCTCAACTCCCCGTCCCCTGGGCAACAGACCCTGCCCCCAGACAATATCACCCTGGAAACAGGCCCCTCACCCGTCATCTGTCACCCTGGAAACAGACCCCGCCTACACACCTCCGTCACCCTGGAAACAGGCCACGCCCCGCCCTGTCACCGTGCTGACAGGACCCGCCCCAGCTCAGAATCCGTGGTGACAGGCCACGCCCCTGCTCTGTCTGTGTGGTGACAGGCCCCGTCCCTGCACTTTCTCCATGGTGACAGGCTCCGCCCCGCTTTGTCTCCGTGGTGCCAGGCCCCGCCCCCGCTGTGCGTCACCCTGGAAACAGACCCCGCCCCCACATCCAGTCATCTTGGAAACAGACCCTGCCCCATTCCTCCGTCACCCTGGATCAGACTCCGCCTCCACTTCTTCGTCACCCTGGAAACAGACGCCGCCCCCACTCCTCCATCACCTTGGAAACAGATGCCGCACCCACTCCTCCGACACCCTGGAAACAGACCACGCCCTCTTACTCTCTCCATGGTGACATGCGCCTTCCCCGCTCTGTCACCATGATGACAGGCCCCGCCCCCGCTCTGTCTCCGTGTTGACAAGCCCCGCCCTCGCACTGTCACCAGGGTGACAGGACACGCCCCACTCTTTCTCCATTGTGACAGGTCCCGCCCCGGCTCTGTCTCTGTGGTGACAGGCCCCGCCTCCACTCTGACTGCATATGACAGGCCCGGCCCCAGCTCTGTCTCCATGGGAACAGCCCCCGCCCCCGCTCTGTCTCGATGGTGATAGGTCCCGTCCCCGTTCTGTCTCCATGGAGACATGCCCCGCCCCCGCACTGTCTCCATGGTGAGAGGCCACGCCCCCACTCTTTTTCCGTGGTGACAGGGCACTCCCCCGCTCTGCATTACCCTGGAAGCTGGTCCCGACCCTAATTTTCCGTCTCCCTGGAAACAGACCCCGCCCCCGTCAATCTCCTTGGTGATACTCTCAGCCCCCGCTCTTTCTCCCTGGTGACTGGCCCTGCCCCCGCTCTGTCTCCATGGTGACAGTGTCCTCTCCTGCTCTGTCTCCATGGTGACAGTCCCTGCCCCCGCTCTATCTCCATGGTGAAAGTTTCCTCCCTGCTCTGTCTCCATGGTGACAAGCCGCATTCCCGCTCCGTCTCCATGGTGGCAGTCCACGCCCCCGCTCTGTCTCCATGGTGACAGGCCCACTTCCCCCGCTCTGTCTCCATGGTGAAATCCCCCGCACACTCTCAGTCTCCATGGTGACAAGCCCCGCCCACGTTCTGTCTCAATGGTGACCGCAACCACCCCCGCTCTGTCTCCATGATGACTGGCCCCACCCCCGCTCTGTCTCAATGATGACAGTCCCCACCCCCGCTCTGTCTCCATAGTGACATTCCACGCCCCCGCTCTGTCTCCAAGGTGACAGGCCCCGCCTCCGCTCTGTGTCCATGGTGACAGTCCCCGACCCACTCTGTCTCCGTGCTGACCGGCACCGCCCCCGCACTGTCTCCTTGGTAACAGGCCCCGCCCACGCTGTGACTCCGTGGTGAAAGGCCCCCCCTCCGATCTGTCTCTGTGGTGACAGGATCCGCCCCCGCTCTGTCTCCATGGTGAGAGGCCCCGTTCCCGCTCTGTCTCCATTGTGACAGGCCCCACGCCGGCTCTGTCTCCGTGGAGACATGCTCCGCCCCCGCTCTGTCTCCGTGGTGACAGTCCCGCCTACGCTCTGTCTCCATGGTGACAGACCACGCCCCCGCTTTGTCTCCATGATGTCAGTCCCTGCCCCTGCTCTGTCTCCATGGTGACAGTCCCCGCCCCCGCTCTGTCTACATGGTGACAGGCCCCTCCCCCTCCTCTGATCATTGAATGAATTTAACAATTGTCGTGATGGGATATTTCAGCACATTCTGCACCTGATCTCTTAACAGAGTCTGGGTCACGGCGTAAATCGCAGTGTTTGTGGAGCAGCTCAGGAGCTACAGCATGAAGGACAATTCCAGCAGAAAGTGAGGGAGAGAAACAGACCGATAACCCAAATTATACATCCGGGACCATATCAAATACACCATAAACAGGGCCCAAAACAGGATGAAATTCCCAGAGATTACTAACAGCAAAATGATGGATTTCCTTCGACTCTCCATCTCGGGCTCTCTGTGACTCTCCCCACTGCTGTGAGCCCGGAGTCTCCTGCGTCATCTGCTGCTCACTAAAATGTGTCTGACAGTGAGAGCGTTGGCGATCAGAATCACCACAAATGGGACGCCCGGGGTTAGAATGTTGTGGAGGAACTCGATTGTTCCCCAGACACGAGATAACTGATCATCCATTGTTACAGAACAAAACGAGGGCTCGTTCCCCAGCAAATACCGACCTGTGAACATAAAATACCTGAAGATGTTCTTTAAACAGCTCAGCACACTCACTGTTCCCACAACCACAGCCGATGTTTTCTCACTGCAATATTTACTTTTCAGATTCTGACAACAAATGGCCACAAATCGATCAAAGGTGAAAGTGACGGTGAACCAGACAGAACAGTCTGTGGCTGTGTAAAGCAGGACGGCGTGGATATTACACACGGGGATGTACCACAGGAACCGAAACAATGGCATTGTGTCTGAATATCAGGTCCAGGATAATGACCAGTAGATCCGCCGCTGACATGGCCACCAGGTACCGAGTGACACATTTGGAGAGAACACACTTTCCCTGAGACAGGATCCCAATCGTCAGCAAGTTAACTGACGATATATATATATATACATCTCAGGGCCTGGACTGTGGTGTGATCTGTGTGTGTGTGTGTGTTTATATATATATATATCTCATGCCTGGGCTGTGGTGTGATCTGTGTGCGTGTGTGTGTGTGTGTGTGTTTGTGTGTTTATATTCTTTTTTTCTTTTGGGCCTCCTTATCTCGCGAGACAATGAATACGCGCCTGGAGGTGGTCACTGGTTTGTGATGCAGCGCCTGGAGTGGCATGCTCTTCCACAGGTGCTGCAGAGAAATTTGTTTGTCGGGGCTGTTGCACAGTTGGCTCTCCCCTTGCGCCTCTGTCTTTTTTCCTGCCAACTACTAAGTCACTTCGACTCGCCACAATTTAGCCCTGTCTTTATGGCTGCCCGCCAGCTCTGACGAATGCTGGCAACTGACTCCCACGACTTGTGATCAATGTCACACGATTTCATGTCGCGTTTGCAGACGTCTTTATCGCGGAGACATGGACGGCCGGTGGGTCTGATACCAGTGGCGAGATCGCTGTACAATGTGTCTTTGGGGATCCTGCCATCTTCCATGCGGCTCACATGGCCAAGCCATCTCAAGCGCCGCTGACTCAGTAGTGTGTATAAGCTGGGGGTGTTGGCCGCTTCAAGGACTTCTGTGTTGGAGATATAGCCCTGCCACCTGATGCCAAGTATTCTCCGGAGGCAGCGAAGATGGAATGAATTGAGACGTCGCTCTTGGCTGGCATGCGTTGTCCAGGCCTCTCTGCCACAGAGCAAGGTACTGAGGACACAGGCCTGATACACTCGGACTTTTGTGTTCCGTGTCAGTGCGCCATTTTCCCACACTCTCTTGGCCAGTCTGGACGTAGCAGTGGAAGCCTTACCCATGCGCTTGTTGATTTGTGCATCTAGAGACAGGTTACTGGTGATAGTTGAGCCTAGGTAGGTGAACGCTTGAACCACTTCCAGAGCGTGGTCGCCTATATTGATGGATGGAGCATTTTTGACGTCCTGCCCCATGATGTTCGTTTTCTTGAGGCTGATGGTTAGGCCAAATTCATTGCAGGCAGCCGCAAACCTGTCGATGAGACTCTGCAGGCACTCTTCAGCGTGAGATGTTAAAGCAGCATTGTTAGCAAAGAGGAGTTCCCTGATGAGGACTTTCCGTACTTTGGACTTCGCTCTTAGACGGGCAAGGTTGAACAACCTGCCCCCTGATCTTGTGTGGAGGAAAATTCCTTCTTCAGAGGATTTGAACGCATGTGAAAGCAGCAGGGAGAAGAAAATCCCAAAAAGTGTGGGTGCGAGAACACAGCCCTGTTTCACACCACTCAGGATAGGAAAGTAGATATAAATGATTTGGAGGAAAATGTATCTTTTAGATTAGATTGGAGATACAGCACTGAAATAGGCCCTTCGCCCCACCGAGTCTGTGCCGAACATCAACCACCCATTTATACTAATCCTACACTAATCCCATATTCCGACCAAACATCCCCACCTTTTCCTATATTTCCCTACCACCTACCTATACTAGTGACAATTTATAATGGCCAATTTACCGATCAACCTGCAAGTCTTTTGGCTTGTGGGAGGAAACCGGAGCACCCGGAGAAAACCCACGCAGACACAGGGAGAACATGCAAACTCCACACAGGCAGTACCCGGAATCGAACCCGCGTCCCGGGAGCTGTGAGGCTGCGGTGCTAACCACTGCGCCACTGTGCCGCCCTATCTGTATCTATCCACGAGAGTGTCAATATAAATTTGTGTTTACATTCCCGGACAACTGTACACCTGGATGTGTCTCCCCAGGTTTACCTGATAGTCTGTCAACATTCCACCAGTGGTTGGCACAGGGGACAGCCACAGTCCTTTCTCCCGATCAGAATGTTTGATACAATATGCGGATGAGCTACTGCTCCAAATGGAGAGTAAGGAGGAGCAGCTAGAGCTACTGGAGGAGTTCCTTCATCTCCTCTGGAAGGTCGGAGTGGAAGTTGCACCTAAAAAGGCACAGATAAGGAAAGTAAAGATTACCTATTTGTGAATGGTGATAACACAGAGAAAGCATGATCTCGATGCGAGTACAGACAATCCTCAAACTCCACCGACCACAAGATATTAAGCGCCTGAGATCAATTTTGGGCTTAGTTGGGTATTGCAGGGACCATATTGATTCCTGGTGTCAGCGTAAGTCAGCAGTTACAGAATTAAAACAGGTGCTGGCCATCGATCCGGTGTTACAGGTGCCGGACCCACGCCTAACCTTTGCCCTCGAGGTCGCTACCACAGGTACCACCTTATCAGCGGTATTGCTTCAGAAGAAACATTTCCGATTCTGCCTAGTGGAATACGCATCTCACTTGTTAACGTCAGTAGAAAGGGCCTTCACAGTGTGTGAAAAAGATTTGCTGGTCGTCTTCTGGGTGATTCAAAATTTTACTTATATTGTCATCCTCAGCCCTGTTACTATCCTAACTGAAATCACACCCTTCCAGTTGTTAATGGATGGACGGTTGAAGGACGGTAATGTTCTATTGTCAGCCTCAGCAATGTTACTATCCTAACTGAACACACACCCTTCCAGTTGTTACTGGATGGACTACTGAAGGACGGTAATGTTAGTCAGAATCGTATTGCTCGGTGGACCTTGTTCTTGCAAGGTAGAGACATTTCAGTAATAAAGGAAAATAGTTTGACATGCTTGGCAGACAATTTAATCTTCCAGGCTGCACCCCATGAGTGTCAGGTTTTGAAAGAAAAGGCCCTCAAGGGACATTTTGTGTCAAAATCATTGCGGGGCGTGGGTGTCCAAAGGAAGAAAACAGAAATCAAACCAGCACTCAACATTTTTGTTGACGGTTCCTCTACAGTGGAGGATGGGATTAGGCAGGCAAAGTGTGGATTACACGTACAGGATCATAATGGAAAACCTATTAAAGACATTGCCTTACAGTTACTGGTGAGTTTAAGTGTGCAGCATGCCGAACTAGCTGCAGTCACTTTGTGGTGACACAACCACATGTTTCCCCCACTGATTGATATAAATTCTGACAGTATGTAGGTGTGTAACTGTTTGACCGAGTACCTACCTCTGTGGGAAGCGAGAGGTTTTGTGTTAGCAGATGGCAAAACTTTTCCATCTGTCCTATTACTACAGAGAATAGCAGATGCAGCGAGGAAAGGGGAAAAGTTTACAGAAAATACTATGATATATTGACCTATGTTGTGAAAATTGCAAAGGAGATAATTGGGACAACTTTGTCTAAGTGTAGTCTGGAAATCCAGGTGGCCATATGTCCTCACCATATATATATATATATATATATATATATATATATATATATACATATGTATATATATATACATACATATAAAACTGCAAAATAAAAATGTGGAACAAAAGCAAGAAATGGAGGAATCACTCAGCAGGTCTGGCAGCATCTGTGGAAAGAGAAGCAGAGTTAACCTTTCGGGTCAGTGACCCTTCTTCCGGAGAAGGTTCACTGACCCGAAACGTTAACTCTGCTTCTCTTTCCACAGATGCTGCCAGACCTGCTGAGTGATTCCAGCATTTCTTGTTTTTGAATAAAAATGTGGATTTAATACCACTGTAAATTGCACCATTGAAACTAGGAAGGCATTGCCAGGGTTATCCCATGTGGCCTATAAGGGAAGGGGGAGATATTGCTTAACCACCACAATGAAGGAGTACCAGTATGGACATAACCGGATTTTTCTGGTGAGCAACAGGACGTTTCTTTTCAACCCACATATACGAACTAGAGTAGAGAAGATGGAGTTGGTCGACATACATAAAAAAAAGACAGAAACAATAACTGTGACAGAAAGCATTAAGGACGACTTGATAAATTACCTTCGGGAATATGAATATACTATTCAGCCATTGCCCACACGTTTGGGGAAAGAGAGGCTGCAACCAGAAACCATTGGTGCAGTGCACTACAATCTGGAACAACAGTGGAAGAGGATACAAGATGAGATTGATGAGTGAAACGATTCTCCCTGGTGGGAAGACTTATGGAACTGGGGGTCAAACCCCTGGTTTACAATTATCTCCCATGTCCTGATAGTTGTTTCGGGTATCATGGTGATGTATGTGACATACTTAATTTTCAAACTTAAGAAATTGATTAAGGAATGTGAGAGGATGTATGAATGCAGGTTGGACAGCTACCTTAAAGAATTCGAACTTGTTCTATAAAAAGATAGACAATTAATTATGTAACACGACGATAGTTGCATAACTATTGGTAGATACTTAAAATGAATTAATGAATGACAAATTTATTCTACAAATTAAATTGCGACTGTATGATGATCACACAAGTGATTAATTATGTAACAATGATGTTTAAATTGTGCTTTCTTTAACACTACACTGCTTATGATATTGCGTTAACAATGAAATTGTAATTGCACAAGTGTACTATCTAAGAGACGTGAGAGTGTGATCCCTTGGGTGTCGCCCTGCAGGATCAAAGTGGGGCGGCGGGGAGAGGGGGGGGGGAGGTGGCTGTGGACTCAGTAAAAACACATAAGAACTTAGTTAAAACAAAGGGGCTCGTCACACAACAATACACAACATTTTGAAACAAGGGGGTGCTGGGTAGAAAGGAGCACAGCAAACAGATGGCCAAGGAATTGTGGACAGTCCAGAAAAAACAGGCTGAAACAAACGAGAGATTCTACCGGACAGTATCTTTGCACAAACCAGATAAAGGAGTTGCTATGGACACGAGGTATGATTAGACTCACAGTAGACAATGGCTGAAACTGGTGACGGCACGAGAACCCCGAGGAAGAACACGCAAGAAAGTTCCCTGAGTCAAGGACTCAGAGAACAGAAGGGCAGCTGCTATTCCGGGACTGATCACCTCGTGACTTGACGGGTAGTATATCGTGCAAGGAGTGAGTGCTTGTATCTGATGATTTAAAGTGTGAATAAACATTGATATACCTTCCACCAGTCTGCTTCTGTGAATTCTTTAAGAGTAAGTGTAGATTAGACACAACAACGATCTGATAGCTCTATACAGGGACTTACCAGGAACATCAAAAGAAGCAACGCCAAGAGAGAAAATTACATGACCAGTAACAAAATTAGCAATCCTTCTTAGTGTTTACAGCCTGTATCAAAGACTCACCAGGAGTAACAGCAACAGCAAAGAGGGATGACAAGAGCAGTAATGTCGTTCAACACGGTTTATAGAATTAATAGCTGGATAAAGAGTCTTAACCAGAACACCAACAATAGCGAGGATGGGATAGTAAATATATTGAATAATCTGAAGAGCAAAATAGATACGATTGTCTAATAAGTACCAGTCATAATATGTGGAAAGAACGTCAAACTGCCAGATGAAACTCCTGTCCATTTTTGTAACATTCCAATCTATTGTTCTCAGATTCTGATCTATCCTCTCCCTCTGTCTGGAGCTGTTGGTCCCACTTACTGCCGGGTTTGATGCTGCTGTTGACACTATGTGATCATACATTGAAAGGAGTGCCTTATTAATAGAAGATGGAAACCCTCCAGTGAAACAATTCGGGTCCATGGAGACTCACATTAATTCCAGTCTCTGAACAAACAGTTTCTGTTAACCCCTTTCAGTCCAGCACTTCTTGTACTACAATAAAGTAGAGCATTTATCCTTTCTGGATGGGATGTGTGAGAGATGCTGACGGAAGGAAAGGTGGGAATAGCAGAGGCACTGAACAGAATCTTTCAATCCTCCTTGGATATGGGAGTGGTGACAGAGGGCTGGAGAGTTGTAAATGTTACACCCTATTTGAAAAAGCAGAATGGAGTAAACAATGCATTTACTGACCAGTCAGTTTAATGTCACTGATGGGGATATTTCATAACCCAGGACAAATATATTCATTGCTTTGAAAAACATGGAATAATGAATGGACAGCAGGAGGGATATGTTAATGACAAAGCATGTCTGGCAAACCTCAACAACAACTTATATTTATATAGTGCGTTTAATGTTATAACACATCCCAAGCTACTTCACAGGATCATTATGAAGCAAAGTATGACACTGAGACATAATAGGAGATATTAGGTCAGATGGCCAACAGCTTGAACAAAGAGATAGGTTTTAAGGAGTACCTGAAAGGAGGAACGCGAGATGGAAAGGTGGTAATATTACCAACATTGTAATACCAAGGATCAGGCTGATTCTCTGAGGACATGGGTTCAAACCCCACCGTAGCAACCGGTGCAATTTAAATTTCAATAAGTTATAAAATTCAATTAATTAATACAAATCTGCATTTGAAAGCTATTCTCAGCAATGTTGCCATGATGCTATCATTGATCATCGTTTTAAAAAAAAACAGCCTGGCTTATTGATGTTCTTCAGCAATGGAAATCTGCCATCCTTATACGGTCTGGCCTCCATGTGACTGCAGACCCACAACAATGTGGCTGACTCCAAACTGACTTCTGAAATGTCCAGCAAGTCACTCTGTTATCAAGGGCAATTAGGGATGAGCAACAAATGCTGGTCTTGTCAGTGACACCCACATCGCATGAAAGAATGAAAAAAGAAAACAGTGCAGTGAGGATATTGCAGAACTTTGGGCCTAGGCAGCTGAAAGCCCGGACGCCAGTGGTGCAGTGATTAAAATCAGGGCTGCACAAGAGGCTGAAATTAGAGGAGCACATATATCGCAGTGGGTTGTGGAGGTGGAGGAGATTACAGACATATGGGGGTGGGGTGGGGGAGAGGCCATGGCGGGATCTGAAAACGAGGATGAGAATTTTAAAATCAAGACATTGCTTGACTGGGACCCAATGTCGGTCAGTGATAAATGAACGGGACTTGGTGTGAGCTGAGACATGGGCAGCAGAGTTTTGGATGACCTCAAGTTTACAGAGAGTATAATGTTGGAGATCAGCCAGGTGTGAGTTGGAATAATCACATCTGGAGGTGACAAAGGCATCAATGAGTTTTCAACAGTAGATGGGCTGAGAAAGTGGTGAAGTCGGGCGATGTTACAGAGATAGAAATAGGCGGTTGTAATGATATCCTGAAAATGATGTTCAAGCTCATTTTGTGGTCAAATGTGACACCAAGGTTGTAAACATACTGTCTGAATCTCAGACTGTTACCAGGGAGAGGGATGGGATCAATAGCAAGCGAACAGAGTTGGCATGGGGAGTGAAAACAATGTCTTCAGTCTTCCCAATCTTTAATTGGACGAAATTTCTGCTTATCCAGTACTGGATGTCGGATAAGCAGTCTGATAATTTAACAACAGCGGAGGAGTGGAGAGAGGTGGTGGTGAGGTAAACTTGATGGAATTCTTAGATTAAACAATGAAGAGGGTCGATGAGGGTGGTGTGATTGAAGTTATATATATGGACTTTCAAAAGGTGTTTGATCAAGTGACATTCAATAGACAGGTTATGAAAACTGAACCCTATGGATTAAAGGGACAGCGACAGTGTGGATATAACATTGACTAAGGAACAGTAAACAGAGAGAAGTGGTGAAAGGTTGTTGTTCAGACTCGATGTGAGTATACAGTGGTGTTCCGGCGGGCTCGGTATTAGGACCACTGCTCTTTCTGCTCTTGGAAAACCCGGGGTGGGTGGGGCAGAAACTCGTACTCCTCCCTCAAGACAGAGCTTCCCCTCTCTGCAGCCTCTGCTCCATTTGTTGCGCATGTTACAGACCCAGAGACACTGTAACTACAGTCCCCATACCTCGTCCAGAGTTGGGTCACCAAATCCTCTGTCGACTCTGAATGTCTGCAGCAGCTCACAACACAACCTCCAGAAAACATCCACAGCACCTCCACTAACTTTACAATGACAGAAGTAAGTTAAAAGCCCCTCAGCTGTATGTTGGATGCCTCGTCCTTTAAATAACACTGGAGGGGATTCTTCGTGCTACTGAATGTCTGTTCAGCTGAGAGTGACTAACACAGGTGGTCAGTGGACATGCAAATACCAAGTTTCAAAGCTGTACATCACAGCTGCTGGAATGGGTGATTGACACCATATTCAGTCCCTTCCTCACACTGCAGACACATGTTACAGCCTGGGTTGTCCTGTACAATGTGCTGGATGTGAACGGCAGTGCAGCCCACACCATTTTATGGATCCAAACTTCCACAGCACCAGTGGAGCTGGAGAGATGATATGTGTGGTCAGGGAAAGACAGAGTGAAAGAAACTCACTTTAAAAAGGGAATTAGAAAAAGACCTTAAGATGAATAAGTTTCAGGACTGTTGGAAATGGACAAAGGATTGGGATACTCAGAGGGACGAGGCCATGGAGGGATTTAATCATTGAGACACAGCACTGAAACAGGCCCTGCAGCCCACTGAGTCTGTGCGGACCAACAACCACCCATTTATACCAATCCTACATTAATCCAATATTCCCCACCACATCCCCACCAGCTACCTACACTGGGGAGAAGTTACAATGGCCAATTTACCTATCAACCTGCAAGTATTTGGCTGTGGGAGGAAACCAGAGCGCCCAGCAGAAATCCACGCAGTCACAGGTAGAACTTGCAAACTCCGCAGGCAGTACCCAGAATTGAACCCAGGTTGCTGGAGCTGTGAGACTGCGGCGCAAACCACTGTGCTACTCATTTGATCTCATGGATGGAGTATTAAAATTGAGGTGTTACTGGAGGAAGAGCCAATGTAGGTCAGTGAGCACAGGGATGTTGGGTGAAAAGTATTTGGTGTAAATTAGACAATGACAGCAGAGTTTTGGATGACCACAAGATTACAGAGCGTAGAATGTGGGAGACCAGCCAGGAGTGTGTTAGAATAGTCAAATCTCAAGGTAACAAAGTCATGGATGAGGGTTTCAGCAGCCAATGAGCTCAGCTCTCTCTCTCTCTCTTTCTCTCTCTCTCTCTCTCTCTCTCTCTATCTATCTCTCTCTCTGTCACCCTCACTTGCTCTATCCCACGCTCAGAATCTTAAATATTTCAATTAAGTCGCCTCTTACTCTTCTAAACTCCAGCTGATATCAGCCTAGCATGTCCAGTCTTTCCTCATATGGCATTCCGCCCATATTAGTCTAGTAAACCTTCTCTGAACTGCTTACAACGCATTTACATCCTTCCTGAAATAAGGAGACCAGTCCTGAACACAGAACTCCAGAAACTGTCTCACCAATGCCCTCCCAACTTTTTAGAATTAGAATTAGAATTAGAACATTACAGCACAGTACAGGCCCTTCGGCCCTCGATGTTGCGCCGACCTGTGAAACCATCTGACCTACACTATTCCATTTTCATCCATATGTCTATCCAATGACCACTTAAATGCCCTTAAAGTTGGCGAGTCTACTACTGTTGCAGGCAGGGCGTTCCACGCCCCTACTACTCTCTGAGTAAAGAAACTACCTCTGACATCTGTCCCATATCTATCACCCCTCAACTTAAAGCTATGTCCCCTCGTGTTTGCCATCACCATCCGAGGAAAAAGAATTTCACTATCCACCCCATCTAACCCTTTTGTATTCAATTCCGCTCACAATAAATGATAACATTATATTAGCTTTCCTAATTACTTGCTGAACCTCCATTTTGCAATTCATGCACCAGGACACCCAGATACTCCTGCATCTCAGAGTTCTGCAATCCCTCATCATTCAGATCATATGCTTAGCTTTATTTCATTATTCCTACCAATATAGACAATTTCACATTTCCCCACATGATACTCCATTGCCCAGAACTTTGCCTTCTCACTCAATCTATCCATGTCCCTTTGTAGCCTCCTTATGTCCTCAAGAACTTGGTGTCATCAACAGATTTCGCAACCACACCTTCGGTCCCTTTATCCAATTCATTTCTCTAAATTGCAAAAAGTTGAGGCCCAAGCACTGATCCCTGTAACCACTCGTTACATCCAGCCAAAATTACCCATTTATGCCTGCTCTCTTTTTCCTGTTAGCTAACCAAACTTCTATCCATGCCGGTATGTTACCCCCTACACCATGAGCTTTTATTTTCCGCAATAACCTTTGATGTGGAACCTTATCAAATGCCTTCTGGAAATCTATGTACAGTACATCCAGCAGTTACCCTTTATCCACAGCACGTGTTATTTCTTCAAAGAACTCCAGTTAATTGGTTAAACATAGTTTCCCTTTCACAAAACCACGTTGGCTCTGCCTGATCACCTTGATTTTTCTTTACCTGCCCTGCTATAACATCTTTAATAATAGCTTCTGAAAACTAATCCACAGCCAGAAAGACTTTCTCATCTGTCACAGATCGTTTCTCTACTGTGTTTATTCTGATTTTGTGCTGTATTTGAACAGTCACTCTTCACTAAACTGCTTGTGACCCTTTGATCTCCTTTTGGGTAATCTGTGACCCTAGATCAGACTTTACAGTCGCGTAGGAAAGGAAACACAGAGATTGGGATCAAAGGCTTGGTTTACTTGGCTTGTGATAAATAGTAAACTCAGTTGAGCGATCATTGCTGAGAATGGATAGGAGATTTGGCAACAAAGAGAGTTTACACTCAATCAAACGTGTGTGTTCATCACGAAGAGCGGGGCGGGGGTGTTGGTGGTGGGGGGGGGGTGCGGTTTCTTTCAGAGAGTTTTGAATAAATAAAGCCAGAAATACAATGTCACTAGCATATTACAGGAAATAGTCAATTGATAACCTGGTAGAGAAGAAAAACAGGCACGCCTGGGGAGACGGTCATCCTCAGGATTTTCGAGGTGTATGGTTGGAATTACGATTTTATTCTCAATGGAATATCTGAGGATGTCCAGAAATGCAAATGTAAACTGAAAAAGGGCTGAGATAAGTTGGTCAATGGGACACAGCTGTGTAGCTGAACAGAAAGTGCCGGAAATACTCAGCGGCTCTGGCAGCATCGGTGTAGAGAGAAACAGATTTAATGTTTCACATCTGTGACCCTTCATCAGAACTGGTAAACGTTAGAAATGTTGATGTACAAGCTGGAGATGGTAAGACCATGGATCTCCTGCTTTCCATTCCACACCCAATCCTTCACCCCAAACCTCCCCTTTTGATTTTATACTTTCCAATGATAACCAAATACTGCCAGCTTCCCAGTCACAGCAGCTCCATAGACAGAAATAGAGCAGCAGAAGAGCAGATGGTGAAGCCCCATCACTTGGTCTGATCCTCACAGCCACCAGATCAAATACTTATAGTGCGTGTACCTTAAAGGGTTGCATAGAGTCGGAATCTGCACCTGGTGAGTCACTGAGCACGAGTGAGCTGCAGGCAGGCCAGGGGGAAAGGATAGTTCATTTGTCAGATCACCGGAGGGCGAGGTCACAAACGCGTTATGATACACAGGACTCAGATGTGAACATTGCTGGAGCTGCTGCCCATGTAGAGGTGGTGCAGTCTGAATCCGAGCCTTCAAGTCACAGAGTTGTTCAAGGACATCCTGCAAGGCCATCTGCAGTCTCCCCCAGTGAAGGACAGCAGCCTTCCACCAGCCATGCTGCAGCCACTGGAAAAACACTGTATAGGAGCAGTAGGCAGGTTGAGGGAACCCACAAGACAGGGACTAAGGGAATACACAAGGGTGAATATTTCAGTTTTGTTTGTACAATTGCATGTGTTGCTGGATAAAGATGATCATGAAAAACATTTTGTTGCTCTTTTTATTGCAGGATGGTTACCTAGGGGACGATGTGATGGGGCATCTCAGATGGGTGAAATGGAGAAGAAGAGGGGGATGCATGGTGGGAAAGGGAAGTTGTCCGCTGGGAACTGGAATCTTAGCTCGTCTCACCGACAGCCTGACCTGGTTGAAAGCATCCAGGAAATATCCTCCCTGCCTCCTCCTCCTCCTACTGAGGTAGCCTGCGGATTCCTGCTGCAAATGCCTGTGTCCTCATGATCATGATGATATGAAGGGTGCAGCAGAACACCATGAACTTGGACACCTGCTCCAGTGTGTACTGGAGGGCTCTCCCCGAGCGGTTCAGACATCAGAAGCATGGCTTCATCTGCTGGTTTTGTGTGGGGGAGGGGACTGTCTAGAGTTTAGAGGTCATGAGCCACATTTTGGTTCTGCATGGAGGCCTGAAGTGTTGGGATCGGCTGACTGCTTCAGAATGAAGGTATGGTGGCTGCTGCCAGGATAGTGGACATTTACCAACATGATGTACTGGGGATGTTCACACACCAAGTGTACATTAATGGAGTGGGAGTTCTTTCAGTTCCTGTACCTCTCCCCGCTGACATGGCGACCCCGTAGAGACACCTACACCATCAGGAATCCCGCTATCCTGACAAAGCCACGGGATCTCTCACCTGCTTCTCCCTGCTGAGGGAGCAGACAGTATAATTCAACTCATCCGACATAGATGGCCTCTGTTACACAACAGATACATCAATGGACAACTTAGAGAGGGAGAATGGATACGTCACCCGCTCTTGTCTGGATAGATCCAGAGAAGAACATAATAACATAAGAACAAGGAGCTGGAGTAGGCAATTCAGCCCCTCGAGCCTGCTTCGACATGTAATACGATCATGGTTCATCACATCTCGGCCTCAACTCCACTTTCCTGCCTGTTCTCCATAACCCTTCAACCCATTACTAATTAAAAATCTGTCTATCTCCTCCTTAAGTTTACTCAAGGTCCCGGCATCCACCGCACTACGGGGTAGTTAATTACACAGACTCACGACCCTTTGAGAGAAGAGATTTCTCTTCATCTCTGTTTTAAATCTGCGACCCTTTATCCTATATCTATGACCCCTCATTCTAGGTTGCCCCACAAGAGGAAACATCTCCTCTACGTACACGTTGTCATTCCCCTAAATCATCTTATATACCTCAATTCGATCGACTCTCATTCTTCTAAACTCTAGAGAGTAAAGGCATAAAGAGCTCAATCTCTCTTCATAAGACAACCCTCTCATCCCTGGAATCCATCTAGAGACCCTCCTCTGAACTGCCTCCAATGCAACTAGATCCATCCTCAAGTAAGGAGACTAAAATTGTACACAATACTCTAGGTGCGGTATCATTAATGCCTTGTACAGTTGGAACAACACCTTACTACTTTTATATTCCATTCCTTTAGCAAGAAATGCTAAAATTCCATTTGCCTTCCTTATCACCTGCTGTACCTGCAAACTAGCTTTCATGCACGAGGACACCCAGATCCTTCTGCATGGAAGCACTCTGAAGTTTCTCTCCATTTAGATAATAATTTGCCTTTGTCTTCTTCCGACCAAAATGGATAAACTCACACTTATCCACGTTAAACCCCATCTGCCAAATTTTGGATCATTCACCTAACCTATCTATATCAATTTGTAAGTTTCTTATTTATTTATTGCAACTTATTATCCCACCTATTTTAGTGTCACCTGCAAATTTGGCTATAGTACCTTCTATTCCTGCATCCAAGTCATTAATATATATTGTAAATAGTTGGAGCCCAAGGACCAAACCTTGTGGTACCCCACTAGTTACATCTTGCCAACCAGAAAAAGACCCATTTATTCTGACTGTCTGTTTTCTGTTGGTTAGCCAATCCTCTATCCAAGCTAATAAATTGACCCAAACCCCATGTGATCTTACCTTGTGTTTTAACCTTTTGTGCAGCACCTCATCAAATGCCTTCTGGAAGTCCAGATATACATCTACAGGATCCCCATTTTCCACTTTTCTTGTGACAGCTTCGAAGAACTCCAGCAAATTCGCCAAACAGGATTCACCCTTCATAAAACCATGCTGACTCTGATGGATTGCGTTTTGACTTTCTAATTGTCCTGTTATTACTTCCTTAATAATAGATTCTAACAATTTCCCAACAACAGATGTTAAACTAACTGGTCTATAGTTTTCTACTTTCTGTTTCCCTCCCTTTTTGAATAAGGGTGTTACATTAGCTTTTTTTCCAATCCACAGGAACCTTTCCCGCATCCAGCGAATTTTGGAATATGATAACCAATGGGTCCACTGTCTCTGCTGCCACTTTCTTTAAGACCCTCTGATGTAGGCCATCAGGCCCTGGGGACTTGTCTGCCTTCAATACCAATAGTTTGCTCAGTACTTTTTACCTAGTAATGATGATTGTACTAAATTCCTCTCTTTCTGTAACATCTGCATTACTTGTTCCTATTTAGATAGTACTGGTGTCCTCCACCATTAAAACTGAGGCAAAATACTGATTTAGTGTCTCCACCATTTCTGTGCTCCCCTCTATCAACACCCCAGTCTCCTCCTCCAAGGGACCAACATTCACATTAACTACTCTCTTATCTTTTCTATACTTATAGAAGTTTTTGCTATCCGTTTTTAAGTTTTGCAATAGTTTTCTTTCATCGTTTACCTTTGCTCTTTTTATTACTTTTTTGGTAACCCTTTGTTGATTATTAAACAATTCCCAATCTTCCAGCCTGCCACTGGCCTTTGCAATATGGTGTGCCTTAGTTTTTGTCTTTATGTTACCCTTAACTTCCTCACTTAGCCATGGATGTTTGCTTTCCCCTTCCCAGAATCTTTTTTCCTCTCTGGAATATATTGTACTTGGGAGGAATTGAATATCTCCTTGAACATCTGCCACTGTTCATTAACTGTCCTACCTTTTACTCTTCCTGCCCAGTCCAACAGTGCTAAATCTGTCCTCTGCCGATGTAATTACCTTTGTTTTACACCAGAACGCGAGTGTGGGACTCCAGTTTCTCGCTCTCAAACTGAATTTCAAATTCTAGCATGCTATGATCACTCATCCAGAAAGGATTCTTAACTATGAGATCATTAATTAACCACACCTCATTTCACAATACCAAATCTACAATAGCCTGCTCCCCCCGAGGCGACCTTTGCCAATTTGTTTAATCCAGTCTATATGCATATTAAAATCACCCATGATTATTGCCGTACCTTTCTTACAAGCCCCAGCATTTCTTGGTTCATACTGTGCTTCACTGCGGAACTACTGTTTCGGGGCCTGTAGATTACTCCCACCAGGGACTTCTTTCCCTTGCTATTTCTTATTTCTACCCAGACTGGTTGTACGTCTTGAAATCTACTTCCTATATCATTTCTCACCACGACACTGATCTCTTTCTTTACTAACAATGCTACACCTCCTCCTTTTCCTTCCTGTCTATCCTTCCAAAATACGAAGTACCCTTGGATATTCAATTCCCAAGCCTGACTTCCCTGCAACCACGTCTCAGGAATTGCCACTAAATCAGATTCATTCCTCTCTATTTCCACTGTTAGCTCATTTATTTTATTCCAAAGGCTTCGTGCATTCAGATACAACACCTTTAATTTTATTTTGTTATCAATATTCAAATATACAGAGAAGTGCAATGAAACTGAGACCTTAACAGCCACTGGCAGCTCCGTCCTCACCCTGGTGTGAAGCTCCAGGTCGTGTTACAGGAGGTGATGCAGCTCATTGAATCAGTGTCAACTCACACACTGTTCCTGAGTTAGGTGCAGGTGGGAAAAGTGCTCTTGGAAAACCCGGGGTAGGTAGGGGAGGGCCCCTTCCTCCTCCCTCTTTACAGAGCTTCCCCTCTCTGCAGCCTCTGCTCCATTTGTCGGTCATGTTACAGACCCAGAGACACTGTAAATACAGTCCCCATATCTCCTCCAGAGTTGGGTCACCAAATCCTCTGTCCTGCCTGAATGTCTGCAGCAGCTCACCACGCAACCTCCAGAAAATCATCCACAACACCTCCACTTTTTCACCATAGTCGAAGTAAGTCAAAAGCCCCTCACCTGTAAGTTGGATGCATGATCCTTTTGAATAACATTAGAGGGGGTTTCTCGTGCTGCTGAATGTGTGTTCACCTGAGAGTGACTACACAGGCAGTCAATGGACATGCAGAGACAAAGTGTCAAAGAAGTACATCAAAGCTGTCAGAATGGCTTATTGATGTCAATTCAAACCATTCCTCATACTAACAGCATATGCATGGTATACCCATGCTAGATCCCTCCCCAGCATGGGGCACTCTGCAGGCCACACTAGAAGTGGCCGGCTGTACAGTTCACATCATTTTATGGATCCCTGCTTCCATAGCGTCGGCACCAGTGCCGACTTAGATTGAAAATCATAGCAGGGGAAGATGTAGAATGAAAACAGCTCACTTCAAAACGGGAATTGGATAAAGACTTGAAGGCATCAGATTTTTAATAATATGTGAAATGTAGAGGGGAAAAGGACTAATTGGAGGGGTGAGTCCATGGATGGATTCTAACACAAGAATGAGAATATTTAAATTAAGGTGCTGCCAGACCGGGAGCCAATGCAGATCAGTGAGCACTTGGTGATGGGTTTTCCGGATTTGGTGTGAGTTAGGATACAGGTAGTAGTGTTCTGCATGGGCTGTGGTTTATGAAGGTTTATAACTGGGAGGGTGACCAGGATAGAATTGGAATATTCAAGTGTGAATATAACAAAGGCACAGATGAGGGTTTATGCAGCTGATGGGCTGAGGCAGAGGTGATAACGGGTGATGTAACAGAGGTGGTAGGAGGTAGAGCTGTTGTTGGGGGAAATATGGTGAGAAAGTCAGCTCAGGTATAAATATAGCACAGAGGGTCCGAACAGTCTGTTTCAGCCTCATACATTGGGTAGGGAGGTGAATGCAGACAGTGGATGGAGAGTGGAGTTTGTGACAGAGACTGAAGACAGTGGCTTAATTCTTCACAAATTTAATTCACAAAAACACCATATCAGTGAAATATGG
The DNA here is from genome assembly GCF_036365525.1 of Heterodontus francisci. NCBI lineage: Eukaryota > Metazoa > Chordata > Chondrichthyes > Heterodontiformes > Heterodontidae > Heterodontus > Heterodontus francisci. The sequence continues at coordinate 1,725,844 of NW_027140740.1, read as the reverse complement.
TTTATGGATCTAATCGTTGGATACAGAGACTTACCAGGGCCACCAATAATAGCGAGGATGGAGTAGTAAACCATTTGAATCATCTTCAGAGCACAATAGATCCGCCATTCTAATGTCATCCAAAAATACTCAGCAGTAACTAAAGCCTGTGAGGAACGAGATAATGAAGTGAGCGTGACTAAGGGAAAGAGTAGGCAGGGAGCAGATGATGAAAGCAAAGGGACTGGTGGTCTGAGGTGTATTTGTTTTAATGCAAGAAGTGTAATTGGTAAGGCAGATGAACTTAGGGCTTGGATTAGTACCTGGGAGTATGATGTTATTGCTATTACTGAGACTTGGTTAAGGGAAGGGTATGATGGGCAACTAAATATCCCAGGTTACCGATGCTTCAGGCGGGATAGAGAGGGAGGTAAAAGGGGTGGAGGAGTTGCATTACTGGTCAAAGAGGATATCACAGCTGTGCTGAAGGAAGGCACTATGGAGGACTCGAGCTGTGAGGCAACATGGGCAGAACTCAGAAATAGGAAGGGTGCGGTAACAATGTTGGGGCTGTACTACAGGCCACCCAACAGCGAGCGTGAGATAGAGGGACAAATATGTAAACAGATTATGGAAAGCTGTAGGAGCAACAGGGTGGTGGTTATAGGAGATTTTAATTGTCCCAACATTGACTGGGATTCACTTAGTGTTAGAGGTCTAGATGGAGCAGCATTTGTAGGGAGCATCCAGGAGGGTTTTCTAGAGCTGTATGTAAATTGTTCAACTGGGGAAGGGGCCATACTGGACCTGGTGTTGGGGAGTGAGCCGGGCCAGGTGGTTGACGTTTCAGTAGGGGACTACTTTGGGAATAGTGATCACAATTCCGTAAGTTTTAGAATACTCATGGACAAAGACAAGAGTGGTCCTGAAGGAAGAGTGCTAAATTGGGGGAAGGCCAACTATACCAAAATTCGACAGGAGCTGGGGAATGTAGATTGGGAGCAGCTGTTTGAAGGTAAATCCAGATTTGATATGTGGGAGGCTTTTAAAGAGAGGTTGATTAGCGTGCAGGAGAGGCATGTTCCTGTGAAAATGAGAGGTAGAAATGGCAAGATTAGGGAACCATGGGATGACAGGTGAAATTGTGAGACTAGCTAAGAGGAAGAAAGGAAGCATACATAAGGTCTAGGCGGCTGAAGAAAGACGAAGCTTTGAAAGAATATCGGGATTGTAGGCACAATCTGAAACGAGGAATTAAGAGGGCTAAAAGGGGTCATGAAATATCTTTAGCAAACAGGGTTAAGGAAAATCACAAAGCCTTTTATTCATATATAAGGAGCAAGAGGGTAACTAGAGAAAGGATTGGCCCACTCAAGGACAAAGGAGGAAAGTTATGCGTGGAGTCAGAGAAAATGGGTGAGATTCTAAATGAGTACTTTGCATTGGTATTCACCGAGGAGAGGGACATGACGGATGTTGAGGTGAGGGACAGATGTTTGATTACTCTAGGTCAAGTCGGCATAAGGAGGGAGGAAGTGTTGGGTATTCTAAAAGGCATTAAGGTGGACAAGTCCCCAGGTCCGGATGGGATCTATCCCAGGTTACTGTGGGAAGTGAGAGAGGAAATAGTTGGGGCCTTAACAGTTATCTTTGCAACATCCTTAAACACGGGTGAGGTCCCGGAGGACTGGAGAATTGCTAATGTTCTCCCCTTGTTTAAGAAGGGTAGCAGGGATAATGCAGGTAATTATAGAAAGGTGAGCCTGACGTCAGTGGTAGGGAAGCTGCTGGAGAAGATACTGAGGGATAGGATCTCTTCCCATCTGGAAGAAAATGGGCTTATCAGTGATAGGCAACATGGTTTCGTGCAGGGAAGGTCATGTCTTACCAACTTAATAGAATTCTTTGAGGAAGTGACAAAGTTGATTGATGAGGGAAGGGCTGTAGATGTCGTATACATAGACTTCAGTAAGGCTTTTGATAAGGTTCCCCATGGTAGGCTGATGGAGAAAGTGAAGGCGAATGGGGTCCAAGGTGCAGATGGATGGATAAAGAACTGGCTGGGCAACAGGAGACAGAGAGTAGCAGTGGAAGGGAGTTTCTCAAAATGGAGACGTGTGACCAGTGGTGTTCCACAGGGATCCGTGCTGGGACCACTGTTGTTTGTGATATACATAAATGATCTGGAGGAAAGTATAGGTGGTCTGATTAGCAAGTTTGCAGACGACACTAAGGTTGGTGGAGTAGCAGATAGTGAAGGGGACTGTCAGAGAATACAGCAGAATATAGATAGACTGGAGAGTTGGGCAGAGAAATGGCAGATGGAGTTCAATCAGGGCAAATGCGAGGTGATGCATTTTGGAAGATCCAATTCAAGAGTGAACTATACAGTAAATGGAAAAGTCCTGGGGAAAATTGATGTATAGAGAGATTTGGGGGTTCAGGTCCATTGTTCCCTGAAGGTGGCAACGCAGGTCAATAGAGTGGTCAAGAAGGCATACGGCATGCTTTCCTTCATCGGACGGGGAATTGAGTACAAGAGTTGGCAGTTCATGTTACAGTTGTATAAGACTATGTTTCGGCCACATTTGGAATACTGCGTGCAGTTCTGGTCGCCACATTACCAAAAGGATGTGGATGCTTTGGAGACGGTGCAGAGGAGGTTCACCAGGATGTTGCCTGGTATGGAGGGCGCTAGCTATGAAGAGAGGTTGAGTAGATTAGGATTATTTTCATTAGAAAGACGGAGGTTGAGGGGGGATCTGATTGAGGTGTACAAAATCATGAGAGGTATAGACAGGGTGGATAGCAAGAGGCTTTTTCCCCGAGTTCAAAGTGAAAGGGGAAAAGTTCAGGGGGGATATGCGTGGAACGTTCTTTACGCAGAGGGTGGTGGGTGCCTGGAATGCATTGCCAGCGTAGGTGGTAGACGCGGGCACGTTAGCGTCTTTTAAGATGTATCTGGACAGATACATGAATGTGCAGTAAGTAAAGAGATACAGACCCTTAGAAAATAGGCGACAGGTTTAGATAGAGGATTTGGCTCGGCGTAGGCTTGGAGGGCCGAACGGCCTGTTCCTGTGCTGTAATTTTCTTTGTTCATTGTTCTTTGTTCTTTAGTAACCAGGCCAAACCAATAGGAGAAACTCCTGCTGTCCATTGTTCTAACATTCCAATCCATTGTTCTAAGATTCTGACCCATTGTTGTAACATTCCAATCTATTGTTCTAAGATTCTGACCCATTGTTGTAGCATTCCAATCTATTGTTCTCAGATTTTGATCGATCCTCTCTCTCTCTCTCTGCAGTCCCGGATTCCTGTTAGTGCCGGTGTTGATGCTCCCACTGACACAATGAGTTAACACATTGAAAGGAGTCCCTTATTAATAGAAGAGGGAAACCCTCCAGTGACACAATTAGGGTCCGTAGTGACTTACATTAATTACAGTCAATGAACAAACAAGTTCAGTTAATCTCTTTCAATCCAATACTTTTTGTACTACAATAGTGTCGAAGTGTTCCTCAGTCCAGATGGGATATACGAGGTTTGTTGAGGGAAGGAATGGTGGAAAAAGCAGAGGCACTGGCCAGAAGCTTTCAATCCTCCTTGAATCTGGGAGTGATGACAGGGGACTGCAGGGTTGTAAATGTTACACCCTGCTTATTAAGTAAGACATTAGATAAATCCTGTAGGTACTGACGAGTCAGTCGAATGTCGGTGGTTTGATATTTCGAGAGGCCATAAGCCTGCACAAAATATATCTTTCTTGGAAAAACCTGGGATAATAAATGACAAACAGCATTAATAGGTTAATGACCAATCACGTCCGATAATCTTGATCAAGTTCATTGATGAAATAACTATGAGTGTTGATGATAATAGTGTGTTTCATGTTATGTGCATGGACTTACAAAAGGCCTGTGATCAAATGACATTTCATAGACTTGTTATGAAACGTAGAACACATGGATTAATTTGACAGTGATAATGTGGATATGACCCTGACACAGGGACAGAAAGCAGAGAGAAGTGGTGAACAGACTTTGTTCAGTCTGGGGAAGGGGGAGTACACAGTGTTGTTTCTCAGGGGTCAGTATTAGCATCAGTGCTCTTCCTGATATCTAGATAGATATACAAGTAATAAAGACTAATATGTAAAAAAACATAATTTCAACGCTTGCAGATGACAAGAAACTCATAAATGAGGGTGGCAAAGGCGCAGACCACAGAATTATCCAACCTCACAGACTTTGATTATTTTTAATTTATTCTCGACTCCAATCCAAATACAAATTTATTCCTTACTGTATAATTTATTTGTGTGATTTGCCTGTGAGTTTGTGTGTGAATGTGTACCGTATATTTTCATTACTTTATTTAGATTCATTTTAGATTTTAAAGTACAATAAACTCACTTCTTGATTAAACTTAAAAAATCCGTTCTCACTGGTTCTTTCAAGATCACAATAAATGTAAAAGGTAAAATACTCACTGAGGTGGTCAGCACGTCCACTGCGAAAAATGAATAAATCCCATTGTGATCAAATAAAAGATAGGACAAGAGGGGAGTCTGGGACCCCTCCTCACCTGGCTGCAACAGAAATGTGGAGGATCTCGTGATTGTAACGCAATGACAAACGAGAAATTGGAAGTGTCACAGAGTCACAGAGTTTTTCAGCAAAGAAACAGGCCCTTCGGCCCACTGTGTCTGTGCCGGCCAACAAGCCTATCCATTCTAATCCCATTTTCCAGCACCTGGCCCGTAACCTTGTAAGCTATGGCGTTTCAAATGCTCATCTAAATACTTCGTAAATGTTGTGAGGGTTCCTGCCTCTGCAGCCCCTTCAGGCAGTGTGTTCCGGATTCCAACCACCCTCTGGGTGATTTTTCTTCCCTGCAAATCCCCTCTCAACCTCCTGCCCATAATTTAAATCTATGCCCCCTGGTTATTGACAGCTCCGCGAAGGAAAACGTTTTTTCCTATCTACCCTATCTATACCCCTCATAATTTTTCATGCTTTCTCTCTATCTCCCTTTTTAAAATAAAGGAGTTACAGTCGCAATAAAGGAGTTACATACAGAGTGAAGTAACTCGGTACAGGTTTAAACCCTTCTCTGTTGAAAAGTTGTGTAATGTAGCTGGACAGTGAGGGATTATTCTCCGTCCAAAAGATTGGAAACCCGAAATTCTAAGACATGTGGCCAACCATTTTTTATTTGCAGCTGAAAATTCAAACAGGGTTAGCATCTCTAACAGATAGAGTAATGTTAGCTAAGGTAAAACTGGAATAGAAGAGACTAGAATTAGAATTCCAGCGAGAGCGAGAAAGAGCAGAGTGAGTGTCAAGAAAGGGAAAAAGTAAGAGTGTTCCAGAAGGAGAAGGAGGAAAGGGAGTTAAGGTGGCTCGAACAACTAGAGGAAGTCCCAGTACACCCAGTGAAGGCACAGCTAGTGAAGGAGCTACCCATAGTAGCAATTAAAGTTCTCCCAGTTTGTTCCAAAGTTCAATGAGGAGGATGTGTCAGAATTTTCCATCAGTTTTGAAATGCTTGCAAAGCCGCTGAAATGACTGACAGAGAGATGGACACTGTTTTTACCAAGTAGAATAACAGGAAAAGTCCATGAGGTTTATTCATTGTTGCCAGATGAAAGTTCATCACATTATGAGATGGCTAAAAATGGTATCCTGGGTGCATATGAGATAGTATCGGAAGTGCACTGTAAAACATTCTGAACCCTCGGAAAGCAGCCTGACTAAACTGACCTCGAGTTTGAAAGAGTTAAGCAGCTTAGGAATGTAGGAACATAGGAGCTGAAGCAAGCCATTCAACCCATCGAGCCTGCTCCACCATTCAATATGATCATGGCTGATCATCCAATGCCTTTTCCCCCACACTATCCTCATATCCCTTTTTGTCAGTGGTATTTATAAAACTGTCAATCTCTACTTTAAACATACTCAATGACTGAGCTTCCACAGCTCTCTGGGGTAGAGAATTTCAAAGATTCAGAACCCTCTGAGTAAAGACATTTCTCCTCATCTCTGTCCTAAGTGGCTTCTCTTTTATTTTGAAATTATGTCTGCTAGTTCTGGACTCCCCAACCAGGGGAAACATCTTAGATGCATCTAAGATGCATCTTAGATTCAGCTATGTGGCCTGGTCCAATCTGCACCTTCTCCTTTGTTATCTCTTGCCCAACCCCCACCTCACTTGTTTATAATCTGTGACTTTTCTAATATTTGTCAGTTCCGAAGAAGGGTCACTGACCCGAAACGTTAACTCTGCTTCTCTTTCCACAGATGCTGCCAGACCTGCTGAGTGAATCCAGCATTTCTTGTTTTTGTTTCAGATTTCCAGCATCCGCAGTATTTTGCTTTTATTTTAGATGCATCTACCCTGTCTAACCCTTTAAGTATTTTGTAGGTTTCAATGAGATCACCTCTCATTCTTCGAATCTCTGGAGAATACAGGCCCAGCTTCCCCAATCTCTCTTCATCGGACAGTCCCACCATCCCGGGAACAAGTCTGGTGAACCTTCTTTGCACTCCCTCTGTGGTCCTAATATGCTTCCTCAGGTAAACGGACCAGAACTGCGCACACCACTCCGTCTGCGGTCTAACAAAGTTTCTATACAATTGCAGCAAGAATTCACTGCTCAAATCAACTTGTGATGCAGGCCAACATACCATTTGTCTTCCTAATTGCTTGCTGCACCTGCATGTTAGCTTTCATTGACTTATTGATGAGGACACCCAGGTCCCTTTGTATATCTACACTTTCTAATCTCTTACCAATTAGAATACTCTGCACGTCTATTCATCCTACCAACGTGGCTAACCTCACATTTTTCCACATTATATTCCATCTGCCATGTTCTTGCCCACTCATGAAGTCTGTCCAAATTTCCTTGAAGCCACTTTGCATCTTCCTCGCAACACACATTTCCACCGAGCTTTGTGTCATCTGCGAACTTGAAATATTACTTTGGTCCCAATATCCAAATCATTGATAGATATTATGAACCGCTAGGGCCCAAGCACTGATCCCTGCAGTACTCCATTAGTCACCGCCTGCCAATGCAAGAATGGCCCATTTATTCATACTCTCTGTTTCCTGCCTGTTTACCAAAGCTTGCTGCTCGTCAGTATATTACCTCCTATCCCATGTTCTTTAACTTTGCTAACCAACATGCTGTGGGGCACATTATCAAACGCTTTCTGAAAATCCACCGACTCCCCTTCTCTATTTTGTTTGTGACATCCAAAAAAAAACCCAACAGGTTCATCAAGCATGATTTCCCATTCATAAATCCATGTTGACTCTGCCCAATCAGATCAATTTATCGCATAATTTAGAATAGATTCTAACATATTCCCTCGTACTGATGAAATGTTAACCACGTGGGTTTTTGCCGGGTGCTCCGGTTTCTTCCCACAGCCAAAGACTTGCAGGTTATAGATAAATTAGCCATTGTAAATTATCCCCAGTATAGGTAGGTGGTAGGGAATATGGGATTACTGTAGTGTTAGCATAAGTGTATGGTTGTTGTTCCCAATTTTCTCTTTCCCTCCCTTCTTAAATAGTGGGATGACATTTGCTACCTTCCAATCTGCATGAAACGTTCCAGAATTGATAGAATTTTGAAAGATGATCACCAATGCATGAACAATCTCCATTACTACTTCCTTCAACACACTGGGATATAGAATATCAGATCCTGGATAATTGTCAAACATCAGCCCTATTAATGTCTCCAATACAAACTTCTCACTAATACTAATTTCCTTCAATTCTTCATTCTCCCAATCCCTTGGATCTCTAATTCTGGGAGATTTCTTGTATGCTCCTCAGTGAAGACAGACACAAAATATTTTTTGTTTAGTTTAGAGATACAGCACTGAAACAGGCCCTCCGGCCCACAGGGTCTGTGCCGACCATCAACCTCTCATTTTATACTAATCCTACACTAATTCCATATTCCTACCACATCCCCACCTGTCCCTATATTTCCCGACCACCTACCTACACTGGGGGCAATTTATAATGGCCAACTAACCTACCAACCTGCAAGTCTTTTGGCTGTGGGAGGAAACATGAGCACCCGGAGAAATCCCACGCAGACACAGGGAGAACTTGCAAACTCCAGACAGGCAGGACCCAGAATTGAATCCGGGTCGCTGGAGCTGAGAGGCTGCGGTGCTAACCACATTTAACTTCTCTGACATTTCTCAATTCCCCATTATAAATACTCCTGACTCTGCCTGTAATGGCCCCACATTTGTCTAAGCTAAATATTACCATTTTATGTACCAATAGAAGATTTACAGTCTGTTTTGGTGTTTACTTTTGACCAGTGGATACAGAAGATCAAGATACAGCCCACATATATAAATCTCAGAGCAGTGATCCATCTCGAAGAGTTCACAAACTCGTTCCCCTCCCATTAAAACACACATAGAGGAACAGAAGGCTCAAAAAGTCAGGCAGGTTGCAATTCTGGCTGATGAATTTTCCCTTGTATACAAGGCCTTAATCCCAAAGGGAAACCCTTCCCTAGTCACCCCAAAGACCCGAGAATAAAAGGTGGGAGGCTGATCGGACCCTGAACAGCCATGGGCAAGAAGGAAAAGCTGGACACACGGGAGCCCATCTTCAGGCCAAATAGGACGGTACTGAGAGCAGGAGTAACAGTCGATGCCATGTGTGTTTCCACTGTAATGAGGCAGATCACCGTCATGCTGACTGGCGGAAGTGATGGAGAAAACCTGTAAGATTAATGAGTGTCCTGATTACCACCTACCGCCCTCCCTCAGCTGATGACTCAGTACTCCTCCATGCTGAAGAGGACTTGGAGGAAGCACTGAGGGTGGCAAGGGCACAAAATGTACTCTGCTGGGGGACTTCAATGTCAATAACCATGAGTGGCTCGGTAGCACCAAGACTGACCGAGCTGGCCGAGTACTAAAGGACACAGCTGCTAGACTGGGGCTGTGGCAGGTGGTGGGGGAACCAACACGAGGGAACAACATACTCGACCTCGTCCTCACCAATCTGCCTGCCGCAGATGCATCTGTCCATGACAGTATTGGTAGGAGTGACCACTGCACAATCCTTGTGGAGACGAAGTCCTGCCTTCACATTGAGGATACCGTCCATCGTGTTGTGTGGCACGACCACTGTGCTGAATGGGATAGATTTCGAACAGATCTAGCAATGCAAAACTGGGCATCCATGAGGCGCTGTGGGCCATCAGCAGTAGCAGAATTGTTCTCAACCACAATCTGTAACCTCATGGCCCGGCATATCCCTCACTCTGCCATTACCATCAAGCCAGGAGACCAACCCTAGTTCAATGAAGAGTGCAGGAGGGCATGCCAGGAGTAGCACCAAGCATACCTCAAAATGAGGTGTCAATCCGGTGAAGCTACAACCCAGTGCACCTTGCATGCCAAACTGCGCAGAGCTAAGCGATCCCCAGTCCTGCCACATCCAGCCGTGAATGGTGGTGGACAATTAAACAACTAACTGGAGGAGGTGGCTCCACAAATAGCCCCATCCTCGATGATGGGGGAGCCCAGCACATCAGTGCGAAAGATAAGGCTGTAGCATTTGCAACAATCTTCAGCCAGAAGTGCCGAGTTGATGATCCATCTTGGCCTCCTCCTGAAGTCCCCAGCATCACAGATGCCAAACTTCATTCAATTCGATTCACTCCGCGTGATATCAAGAAACGACTGAAGGCAATGGATACTACAAAAACTATGGGGCCTGACAATATTCCAGCGATAGTACTGAAGACCTGTGCTGCAGAACTTGCCGTGCCCCTAGCCAAGCTGTTCCAGTACAACTACAACACTGGCATCTACCCTGCAATGTGGAAAATTGCCCAGGTATGTCCTGTACACAAAAAGCAGGACAAATCAAACCCGGCCAATTACCGCCCCATTAGCCTCCTCTCAATCATCACTCAAGTGATGGAAGGTGTCATCAACAGTGCCATCAAGCGGTGCTTGCTTAGCAACAACCTGCTCAGTGATGCTCAGTTTGGGTTCCAACAGGGCCACTCAGCTCCTGACCTCATTACAGCCTTGGTTCAAACATGGACAAAAGAGCTGAACTCAAGAGGTGAGGTGAGAGTGACTGCCCTTGACATCAAGGCAGCATTTGACCGAGTATGGCATCAAGGACCCCTAGCAAAACTGAGGTCAATGGGAATCAGGGTGAAAACCCATTGCTGGCTGGAGTCATACCTAGCGCAAAGGAAGATGATTGTGGTTGTTGGAGGTGAATCAGCTGAGCTCCTGGACATCACTTCAGGTGTTCCTCAGGATAATGTTCTAGGCCCAACCATCTTCAGCTGATTCATCAATGACCTTCCTTCAATCATAAGGTCAGAAGTGGGGATGTTGGCTGATGATTGCACAATTTTCAGCACCATTCGCGACTCCTCAGATACTGAAGCAGTCAGTGTAGAAATGCAGCAAGACCTGGACAATATCCAGGCTTGGCCTGATAAGTGGCAAGTAACATGCGCGCCACACAAGTGCCAGGCAATGACCATCTCCAACAAAAGAGAATCTAACCATCTGCCCTTGACATTCAATGGCATTACCATCGCTGAATCCCCCACTATCAACATCCGAGGGGCTACCATTGACCGAAAACTGAATTGGAGTAGCCATATAAATACAGTGGCTACAAGAGCATGTCAGAGGCCAGGAATCCTGAGGCGAGTAACTCACCTCCTGACTCCCCAAAGCCAGCCCACCATCTACAAGGCACAAGTCAGGAGTGTGATGGAATACTCTCCACTTGCCTGGATGGGTGCAGCTCCAACAACACTCAAGAAGCTTAACACCATCCAGGACAAAACAGCCCGCTTGATTGGCACCCTTTCTACAAACATTCACTCCCTCCACCACCGACGCACAGTGGCAGCAGTGTGTACCATCTACAAGATGCACTGCAGCAATGCACCAAGGCTCCTTTGACAGCACCTTCCAAACCCGCGACCTCTACCAACTAGAAGGACAAGGGCAGCAAATACATGGGAACGCCACCATCTGCAAGTTCTCCTTCAAATCACACACCATCCTGCCTTGGAACTATATCGCCGTTCCTTCACGGTCGCTGGGTCAAAATCCTGGAACTCCCTTCCTAACAGCACTGTGGGTAAACCTACCCCACATGGACTGCAGCGGTTCAAGAAGGCAGCCCACCACCACCTTCTCAAGGGCAATTAGGGATGGGCAATAAATGTTGGCGTGGCCAGCGACGCCCACATCCCGAGAATGAATAAAAAAAATAAAAAAAAGTCCACCAGATCAGTGCAGGGAAACGGGCCCTGATGGAAATCACAGCAGATCAGGCTGTGCCTTTAACTGCGGCAGTCTGACCCAGTAAACCTACCACTGAGAGTGCGGGAAAACTTAACAAAAGCCCTGAGAGTTACCAGGAATTATAATCCCAAGGAAAAGTGACCCCATCTACCTTGAGTGAGGCAAGCAAGCCCATAGTCATACTAAGGGATACAGGGGCCACCCAATCCCTTCTGCTGGGAAAAGGAATGACCTTTCTTCGATAGTGCAGTGAATGCTAAAGAGTTAGTGAATTGTATCGGAAGACAGTATATGTCCATACCTTTATGACGACTGCACTTGGAGTGTGACCCTGTTTTAGGACCGGTAACCATGGGGATTGTACCTAGTTTACCAATGGATGGGTCGACCTGCTCCTGGGTCATGATCTGACAAGGGAAAAGGTGCCAGCTTCTCCAGTAGTACTCGAGAGACTAAAATAGGTCCAGGAGACGGAGCAGTTACAGGAGATGGGCCCTGACATTCTCCCTGATTGTGTGGTGACACGGTCCATGGCCAAACAATCCCCTGAACTGACACTGCAGATGGATGACCCGACTGCCTGGCTGTCTGAAACCTTCTTTGGAAAGTTAGAGGACACAAAGGATTTGCTAAACAGATCTTCCTTCGTTGAAGCTCAATATCCCGACCCCGTGTTAAAAAATAGCACAGACTGTCCAAACCAAAACTGAAGCAGAGGGAGTTGCAGCGTGCTTCTATTTAAAGAATGAGGTGCTGATGAGGAAGTGGAGACCTCCTCACAGGCCTGCGGATGAAGAGTGGACAGTGGTTCACCAGATAGTGGTGCCGCTGAGGTCCCTTAAAGAAATATTAAGAATGGCCGACGAACTTCCAATGACTGGACATGTCAATGTATGAAAAATCGAAGCCCCCATAAGACAGCATTTTGACTGTCCACAGCACCACAAAGATGTGGTGGAGTTCTGTAAAACTAGTCACATGCGCTAGGTGGTGGGGAAGCCCCAACCTGCAATGAAGCCTGCACCCTAATTCATCTACCAGCTTTTGGGGAACCCTTCAGCAGAATGCTGGTGGATTGTGTGGGACACCTGCTGAAAACAAAACGGGATTACCAGTATCTTCTCACCATTATGGATATGGTGACCTGATTCCCAGAGGCCATTCTCCCGAAGAGCTATCTCTGCCAAGGTAGTGGTGGAAGGTTTCACCCAATTCTTTACCCGATAATGGGCTGCCTGCTGAGATCCAGTTGAATCAGGGCACACATTTTATGTCCAGTATTTTTGAAAAGGTCATGGGTAATCTGGACATAACCCAGCTAAGGTACTTAGCCTACCACCCACAGTCACAAGGGGCTTTGTAGCGGTACCACCAGACCCTAAAGACAATGATCAGGCTATACTGCTATGAGTAACCCCATAACAGGGACAAAGGGCTATAATTTCACCTGTTGCTTACCAGGGACTTATCCAATGCTTCCACTGGCTTTAGTCTCTTTGAATTAATTTATGGACACGAGGTGAGATCTCTGCTTAAACGATTCAAGAAGTTTTTTGGACACAGGGATGAGTCTTCCATGTTAGAATACATTTCCATGCTCTGGGAGTGGCTCACGGGAGCCTGTGCAATGACTCAGGAACACTTAAAGATCTCCCAGGCAGCTATGAGAAGGTAAACAGGAAAAAATGCCAAGGTTAGAACATGTCATCCCAGAGACCATGTATTGTTATTGCTCCCAATGCAGGGTCTACCCCTGAAAGCCCGGTTCAGTGGTCCATATCGAGTGACAAAAAGAATAGCGGGTAAATTATTTTATTGACACCCCTGAGCAAAGGCAAACAATAAAGGCAGTGGAGGGGAGAGACAAGTGCAGACCTGTCAGACAGTCAGGAGGGAAGGATTTAAAAGGACAGTGAGGACAGGTTACAGGAGGGCCAGGAGGATTCCCGACTGGAATCCCCTACTCTCCTATTAGCCAACCCTGAAATGTTAGATAAATGAGGCCACTCACTCTCCTCCTTAAATGCAGGTCAAACAGGGACCCTAAAAAGGCTGCTAACAGCATTTGCAGAAACGTGGAAGGACAAAGAAAGTTCCCAAAAAGGCATGCCAATGGTAAGGGAGATGTCTTACCTAGTCAAAGTGCCGCTGGAAAGAGCAGTGAAAGCTGGACAGACACTAGCGAACAATACTGTCCCAGAGGAAATAGGGCAGATTTGGAAAAATATCCTCCTCATAGTAAAGAGAAAGGGGAAGGGAAATTTCCCGAAAGTCAACAGCACTTGCATACCTCAGCAGAAAGCTGAAAGTAAGGTCAGTGTGGATCTACCCACTGAAGAACCCAATGATCAGATTCCAAACCCAAAGCTAATCAAACCCTACAACTTGGAGCGGCAAAGTTGTACAGTGATTAGCACTACAGCCTCACAGCTCCTGCGACACAGGTTCGATTCTAGGTACTGCCTGTGCGGAGTTTGCAAGTTCTCCCTGTGACAAACGTGGGTTTTTGCCGGGTGCTCCGGTTTTCTCCCACAGCCAAAGACTTGCAGGTTGATAGGTAAATTGGCCATTACAAATTTTCCCTAGTATAGGTAGGTGTCAGGGGAAGGTGGGGATGTGGTAGGAATATAGGATTCATGTAGGATTAGTATTAATGGGTGTTGATGGTCGGCAGAGACTTAGTGGGCCGAATGGTCTGTTTCAGTACGGTATCTCTAAATAAATAAATAATTAAATTTCAAAGCCGTGCTCAGCAAGAACAAAGGTCCAGAGGAAATCTCAGGCACCTCACTGGGAGAAAGATTATCAAGGTGCAGGAACCTGAATAGTTAAGGCTTCATTGCAAGAGAGAGAAAAAAACAACAATGTCATCGATAATGCATTGTCCAGGGTCGAACCCAAAACATAACCATCCCAGACAAAACTCCAAAGCAATTAAATCAGCACAACTGTAACAAACAATGACAGCTGCAGTAATTCTAAGATTCATGTGTGAATTTGAGAAGTGATTATTGAGAATGAATGTGTGTTTCCTTCTATTTCTTCCGACAATTCTGTCATGAAATGTTCCTATTATCACATTTCTTTCAGTGTGGTGTGGTGGTGTCAAGAAAACACCATATGCCCAATGAGGAATTTCAATTCACCGATTTGAAACTTACAGTAAACCTTTAATGAAAAAAGAAATCCTACAGTTAACTTTGAAAAAACTGGCAGCCAAGATGCCCACCGCAATTGGCATCTGAAACACCTTTTAACATTCAAAGGCCTCCAACGGGAGACACATGTCTGCTGAGTCTAGACCTGTATCATTGGCTTGCTCTAGTGATTGAATTACCTTAAATTACTTTCATTGACACGGCATGCAAGGGCATCCTGACATATTGACTTTGATAGAGCAAACTCCTCCAATCATAAATACTGGCATCCTGAGCCCTGGGGTGACTGATGTTTCTCACCTTGAATCTCATTATAAGGTTCCAGCGAATACACTGAGACAGTCATGAGGCCTTCTGTCCATCTATGTGAAAGCTGGGAGTTTCCCCTGGACAAAGACAGACAAGCCAGTGATTCAAACTGCGCAGAAGCAGAAGGGCTGTGTACTCCCGTCTCTCTCTCTCTCCAGATAACGTCACAAGTTTGAATACCACATGCGACTGTGGTCCCTCCAAGCCGACAGATTACTACAGACAGAGGCACCAGGGAAAGAATGCCACCTACAAGTCTGCCTCAAATAAATCCCTGAGCCATGTGGGCCAGCCATAAAGGGCACTTCGACCATCCAAAGACTTCAAGAATACAACTGCAACCGGAAGACCACCGTGTCGTCCAACATCACATAATGAGTATTTTATTTTTATATTTATTCCAGACTCCCATCTTCTCACTCTGTAATCTATTTCTGTGTGATTCTCATACGAGTGTGTGCGTAAATGTGTGGTGTATTTTTATGATTTTATTTAGATCGGGTTGATATTGTTAAGTATAATAAACTCACCTCTTTCCTGTTTAAACTCAAGAGAACCTGCCCGATTATGTCCTTCACAATCACTCCAAAGGTAAATGGTAAATGAGAGTGTTAGCACATCCACTAGTTAAAAAGAACAAACAGAGTTGTGGTCAAATAAGACGAGCGACTGTAACCCATCCTCACCTGGCCGTAACAATAGGCAGGGTTGGGGATAGCGAGAATATGGGGATGAACTCAGCTCAGCATCAAACAGGTACCAGATTTTGTAAACTTCCTGGTTCAGCCTCAGACAACGGCCAGTGAGGCGGATTTAGACTGTGGATAGGGAATAGAGTATGTGACAAAAACTGAAGACAATGACTTCAGTCTTCTCATGATTTAAATGACAAGAACATTAAATCAGTGAAATATGTTTTCTGAATCTAATAGTTGCAGACGGAGACTGACCAGGGACACCAATAATAACGAGTATGGGATAGTAAATACTTTGAATCATCCTCAGAGCATAATAGATCCGCAATTCTAATGTCATCCAATAATAATCTGCAGTAACCAGGTCAAACAAAGAGGAGAAACTCCTGCTGTCCATTGCTGTAACATTCCAATCTATTGTACTCGGATTCTGACCCATTGTTGTAATATTCCAATCTTTTGTTCTCAGATTCTGACCCATTGTTGCAACATTCCAATCGATTGTTCTCAAATTCTGACCTATCCTCTCCCTCTCACTGAAGCCGCTGATCTCTGTTAGTGCCGGAGGTGATGCTCCCGCTGATGCCATGGAATAACACATTGAAAGGAGACCCTTATTAATAGAAGTTGGAAACACTCCAGCGACACAATTTGGGTCCATGGAGACTAACATTACTTACAGTCACTGAACAAACAGGTTCAGTTAACCTCTTTCAATTCAACACTTTTTGTACAATAACAAAGTTGAACATTTGCCTGGTCTGGATGGGATGGATGAGGGTTGCTGAGGGGAGGTATGGTGGAAGCAGTGGAAGCACTGGCCAGAATCGTTCAATCATCCTTGGACATGGGAGTGATAGAAGATGGAAACTCTCCAGTGCCACAAAAGGTTCACTAATGTTGTTTAGGGAAGGAAATCTGCTGCCCTTACCTGGTGGCCTACATGTGACTCCAGACCAAATCAATGTGTTTGGCTTTTACATGCCTTCTGAAATGGGCTAGCAAGCCACTCAGTTGTATCTAACTACTATGAAGTCAATAAAAAGGAATGAAACCGGATGAACTACCCAGCATCGACCTAGGCACCGGAAATGACACGGACAAACACAGCCCTGTCGACCCTCCAAAGTTCTCCTTACTAACATCTGGGGGTTTGTGCCAAAGTTGGGAGAGCTGTCCCACAGACTGGTCAAGCAGCAGCCTGCCATAAAAATATATCTTGCTTGTAAAATCATGGGATAATAAATGACAAGCAGCACGGATAGGTCAATGGAAAATCATTTCTGATAATCTTGATAGGGTTTGTTGATATAACTGTGAGTGTGAATGAGTATAGCGTGTTTCATGTTATAGGATCATAGACTCGTAGAAACCGTAAGGGACAGAAAGAGGCCACTTGGCCCATCGTGTCTGTACCAACCGAAAAATGATCCACCTTGAGGTGCACATGCAGATTGCTTTTGAATGAGTAGAGGGTTTCAGCCTCAAACGTCCTTTCAGGCAGTGTGTTCCAGACCATAACTAAAAGCAGGGGACCCAGTACTGAGCCCTCTGGAACACCACGGGAAACAGTGCTCCAGTCACTAAAATACCCGTCAACAATTACCCTTTGTTTCCTGCCACTGAGCCAATTTTGTATTTCTGGTTGTACATGTTTTTCCTCATCTCCCCTCTGATCTTTCTACCAATCACTGACCTCTCTGCTCAGGTGAATAGACCCTTCACCTCCACTCTATCCTGGCCACTCACAATTTGTATATTTCAATCAGATCACCCCTCAGCCTTCTCTGTTCCAAGGAGACCAACCCCAGCCTATCCAATGTTTCCTCATAACTGCATTATTTCAGTCCTGGCAACATCCTCGCAAATCTCCTCTGTACCCTCACTAGCGCAATTACATCCTTTCTGTAATGTGGTTGCCAGAACTGAACACAGTACTCAAGTAGTGGTCGAACCAATGATTTATACAGTTCCAGCATAACCTCCCTGCTCTTAGATTCTGTCCCTCGGCTAATAAGGGAAAGGATTCCATATGCCTTCTTAATCACCTTATTGACCAATCCTGCTATCTTCAGGGATCTGTGGACATTGACTCCAAGGTCCCTTACTTCTCAGTATTTTCCCAGTAATCGTGTATTCCTTTGTCTTATTTGACCTCCCCAATTGCATCACCTCACACTTCTCCAAGTTGAATTTCATTTGCCACTTTTCCGCCCATCTGACCAGACCGCCAATATCTTCCTGCAGTCTACAGATATCCTTCTCGCTATCTACAACACGGCCAATCTTTGTGTCATCCGTAAATTACTTGATCATGCCCCCTACATTTACGTCGAAATCGTTAATATACACCACAAAAAGCAGGAGACCCAGTACTCAGCCCTGTGGAATACCACTGGAAACAGCCCTCCAGTTGCAAAAACGCCCATCAACAATTACCCTTTGTTTCCTGCCACAGAACCAATTTTGTATCCACCTTGCTGCATTTCCCTGGATACCATCGAATTTTATTTTTGAACCAGTCTGTCATGTGGGACCTTGTCAAAAGCCTTGCCAAAATCCATGTAGACCACATCAACTGCACTACCTTCATCGATATCCCTTGTTACATCTTCAAAAAATTCGATCAAGTTGGTCAAACAAGCTCTTCCCTTAACAAATCCATGCTGACCATCCTTGATTAACCTGTGCCTGTCTCAATGACAGTTTATCCCGTCTCTCAGAATAGATTCCAATCATTTTCCCACTACTGAGGTTAGACTGACTGCCCTGTAATTATTCAGACTATCCTTCACTCCCTTTTGAAACAGAGATCCAACGTTAGCAATTCTCCAATACTCCAGCACCACAACTGTGTCCAGTGAGCACTGGAAAATGATACTCAGACCCTTTGCTATTTCCTCTGTTGCTTCTTGTAGCAACCTGGGGCACATTTCATTTGGATCAGGTGATTTATCAACTTTCAGGGTGACTAATCCCATTAACGCTTCCTCTCTCAGTATGTTGATCACATTCAATAATTCACACTCTTCCTCCTTAACTACAATATCTGCATCCCACTCTTTTCTGAAGACACTAAAAGTATAGGTAGGTGGTAGGGAAATATAGGAACAGGTGGGGATGTTTGGTAGGAATATGGGATTAGTGTAGGATTAGTATAAATGGGTGGTTGATGTTCGGCACAGACTCGGTGGGCCGAAGGGCCTGTTTCAGTGCTGTATCTCTAATCTAATCTAATCTCTATTCAATAAAACCAGATCAATATTGTTCACCCCGAATGCATAGTTTACCTTTTTGGTCTATTATGGGCCCTACTCTCCCCTTAGTTAGCCTCTTCCTCTAACTGCATTGAGAAAACATCTTTGGGTTCACCCTGACTTTGCTTGCCAATATTTTTTCATGCTCTCTCTTTGCTGTCCTAATTTCCTTTTTGATTTGACCCTTCCACTTTCTAAACTCCTCTCAACTTTCTGTAGTATTGAATTCTTAGTGTCGGATATATGCTTCCCTTTTCTGTCTTATCTTACCATATAGGCTCCTTGACATCCATGGGATTCTAGATTTGGCCGCCTCACCCTTTTTCTTTGTGGGAGCATGTTTACACTGAACCCCTTGAGTCTCCACTTTGAATGCCTCCTAGTGCTCTGAGACTGATTTACCTTCAAGTCGCTGTTTCCAGTCCACTTTCGCTCCTCGGTTTAGTAAAATTGGCCTTGCCCCAATTGAGAACTCTAACTCCTATTCTATGTCTGTACGGTTCCATAGGTATGTTATAACTGACTGAATTATGATCACTCCCACCATAATGCTCTCCCCTGACACTCCATCCACCTGCCCATCGTCATTTCCTAAAACAAAGTCTAAAACTGCAGCCTCTCCTGTTGGACTTTCTGCATGCTGGACAAAAATGTTGTCCTGAATGCACCTCAAGAATTCTGCTCCCTCAATTCTTTTCATACTAAAACTATCCTCGTTAACATCGGGGTGATTAAAATACCCTACTATTACTGCCCTATTGTTCTTGCACTTCTCAGAGACTTGCCTACTTATTTGCTCCTCTATCTCCCTCTGACAATTTGGCTGTCGAGATCACACTCCCGGCAGTGAGATTACCCCTTTTTGGTTCCTTTGCTCATTCCATATGGCCTCACTTGATGAACCTTCCAACATATCATCCCTCCTCACAGCTGCAAAAGATTCCTTGAACAGAATTTCCATTCCCCTCCTTTCTTAACCCCCTCCCTATCGCGCTGAAAACCCGGTGACCAGGAACGTTGAGTTGCCATTCCTGTCCCTCCTTTGCCCTCCGCTCATCTGCTTTATTTGCAGCACTCCATACATTGAAACAGATACCCTTGAACACTGCCAAACCTTTTTTCATTTTCTCACCCTCATTTCCTCTGTCTTCCAGACTCATCCATTAATTTGCCACCTTCCATTTTCATTTCTGATTTTGTCCCAGCTGAGTCTACCCTTAGGTCCCTCACCCCCCTGCCAAACTAGCTTAAACCCTCCCCAACAGTACTAGCAAAACGTTCTGCAAGGAACCCAGTCCTGGCTCTGCTCACGTGCAACCCGTCCGGCCTGTAAAGGTCCCATTTCCCCCAGAGCCGGTCCCAGGAATATGAATCCCTCCCTCCTGCACCATCTTTCCAGCCACACATTCGTCTGCCTTCTCTTTCTATTTCTATACTAAGTTGCACCTGGCACTGCGAGTAATCTGGATAATTCTACTTTTTGACTATGTTTGAGGTCCTGCTTGCTAATTTCTTCCCTAGCTCCCTAAAGTCTGACTGCAAGACCACATCCCTCTTTCTACCTCTGTCGTTGGTTCCCATGTGGACCACGACTTCTGGCTATTCCCCTCCTCCTTCAAGATGCTCTGCATTCGCTGAGTGACAGCCTTGACCCTGGCACCTGGGAGACGGCACACCATACTGGATTCACGTCTGTGTCCACAGAAACGCCTGTCTGTTCCCCTGACTATTGACTCACTGATCACTATGGCTCTTCCTGTCATCCCTGTATCCCGCACAGCAGCCGAGCTACCCGTGGTGCCATGGACTTGCTGTGGCTGCTCTCCCCAGGTGAAGCATCACTTTCCTCAGTATTCAGAACTGAATACCTGTTGGAGACTGAGATGCACTCAGGGGTCTCCGGCACTACCTGTCTGGTACTTTTTGACTGCCTGTTGATCACCCATTCCCTCTCTCTCTGCATGCTCTTCAGCAGTGTGGTGAGCACATCTATGAACATGCTATAGCTGAATAAACTGGTATATGAGAAGGAAGAATGTGCAGGGAATGGAATTAGGTGAATTGCTCATTCGGAGAGCCGATGCAGACACGATGGGCTGAATCGTTCCTTTTGTGCTGTAATAACACTGTGATGGGGCCTCTCAGATGGGTGCAATGGTGGAGAATGGGGGATCCATGGAGCGAAAGTGAAACTGTCCTATGGGAACCGGAATCTTAGCAGGGACTCTCCGACAACCTGTCCGGCTGGAAGGCATCCAGGAAATATCCTCCCTGCCTCCTCCTCCTGAGGTAGCCTCCGGATTCCTGGTGCCAATGCATGTGTCCTCATGATGGTGATGATATGAAGGGTGCAGCAGAACACCATGAACCTGGACACCTGCTCCAGTATGTACTGGAGGGCTCACCGCCCCCCCCCCACGACCCCCCCACCCCCCCGAGTGGTTCAGACATCGGAAGCATTGCTTCATCACTTCATCACACCGATGGTCTGTTCCACCATGTTCCTGGTGATTCCATTGCTTACATTATACCCATGTTAATTGTGTGAAGTTGGTTGGTGGTGGGAGGTGATTTGGGGGTGTAGAACCATGAGCTGTGTCTAGAGGAGTTTCCTTTGCCTCCGAGAAGCCACATTCTGGTTCTGCAAGGAGCCACGGAGTATTGGGACCGGCTGACTACTTCAGAATGAAGGTATCCTTGCTGCTGCCAGGATAGTGGACATTCACCAACATGATGTACTGGGCATGCTCACACACCAACTGTACATCAATGGAGTGAGAATTCTTTCAGTTCCTGCACCTCTCCCTGTTGACATGGGGGCCCCGCAGAGACACCTACACCATCAGGAATCCCGCTATCCTGACAGAGCCACGGGATATCTCATCCTGCTTCTCCCTGCTGAGGGAGACATTGATGACATAGATGGTCACCCTCACCTCCCTGAATTATCAATGGACAAAAGACAGGCCTCGCAACTACTGGTCAGTTAGTTTAACATCAGTGGTGAGTAATGTTTTAGAAGCAATAATCAGGGAAAAATCAACACACACTTAGAGAGGTTTGAGTTATTTAAGGATTGTCAGTACGGATTTCTAAAAAGGCAGATCATGCTTGACTGAACTAATTGAATTTATTTCTACGATCTGAGAAGGTTGATTGAAGGGAATGTGGTGGATGTTGTATACATGGATTTTATGAAATTTTTTGATGAACAACCACACAAAAGCTTTGTTAACAAAATTGAAGCTCAGGAATAGAATCCAGTTGGATCAAAAATTGTCCAAATGACAGAAAAAAGAGAAATGTGTTAAATTATTGTTTTTCAGACTGGAGGATGGTAGACAGTGATGTTCCCGAAAGGTCAGTGCGAGGAACACTGTGCTTTTTTTTTTGCTACAGATAAAAGACAGGGATCTTGGAATACAGAGAAGAATTTACATTTTTTCTGATGATACGAAACTTGTAGGTGTGGTAAACAGGGAGGAGGTCACAAACCACCTACAACATGATATAGATAGGCTAGCAGAATGGACAGAGAAGTGGCAGGTAGAATTTAATACAGAGGAGTGTGAGGTGATGTCTTTTGTCAGATGGAAGAGGAAAGCAATATAGACTTAATGACACAGTTCTAAAGATTGTGCAGGAACAGAGGGACCTGGGGCTCCATATGCATTGATCTTTGAAGGTGGCAGGAAATATTAGGAGGGTGTTAGCAACACATATCAGATCTTGGGCTTCATCAGTGGAGGCAAAGATACACAAACAGGGCGGTTTAGCTGAAACTGTATAAAGCTTTGGTTAGAGCCCAATTAGAGAACTGTGTCCAGATCTGGTCACCACACTGTAGGAAGGATGTGAAAGTCCTTGAGAGGGTGCAGAGGAGATTTACCAGAATGATTCCAGGGATGGGAGTTTAGTTACAAAGTGAGTTTGGCGAATATGGAGTTGTTCTCCCTGGAGTAAAGGAGATTGAGAGAGATTTGATAGAGGTGTACATGATTATGATAGACTTAGATAAGATAGACAAGGAAAAACTGTTCCCATTAACTGATGAAACACGGACTCGGGGACACAGATGGAAGGTTTCGGGTCAGAGATGCAGGGGGAATATGAGGAGGAACGTTTTTATACAGTGGATGTTAATGAGCTGGAACTCACTGCCCAGGAGCGTGGTGGAAGCTGAGACAATCAATGATTTCAAAAGGAAACTGGATGGACACCTCAAGGAAATGAACTTGCAGGGATATGGGAATTGAGCGGGGGAGTGGAACTGACAGGATTCTTCCACAGAGAGCCGGCATGGAGGGGCTGAATGGCCTCCTTCTGTGCTGTAAATGACTCCATCAATTTCTACCACTCTATGTTGGATATGTCTCCTGTTCCTGCCTGGAACGATCCAGATACATAGAAGTTCAATTAAACTGTGCCCTTAACGGCCACTGATAGCTCCATCCTCACCCTGGTGTGATGCTCCAGGTCGTGTTACAGGAGTTGACACAGCTCTGTGACCAAATCCTTATTGATTCAGAGTCACCTCATATCACTACTCCTGGGTTAGGTGTAGGGAGGAAAAGTGCTCTTGGAAAACCCGGGGTTGGTCGGGCAGAGCCCCCTCCTCCTCTCTCTTTACAGAGCTTCCCCTCTCTGCAGCCTCTGCTCCATTTGTTGTTCGTGTTACAGACCCGGAGACTCTGTAACTACAGTCCCGATACCTCGTCCAGATATTGGTCACCAAATCCACTGTCCTCTCTGAATGTCTGCAGCAGCTCACAACACAACCTCCAGAAAACATCCACAGCACCTCCACTAACGTTACAATAGCAGAAGTAAGTCAAAAGCCCCTCACCTGTAAGCTGGATGCCTGGTCCTTTTAAATAACACCAGAGGCGTTTCCTTTTGCGACTGAATGTATCTTCAGCTGACAGTGACTAACACAGGCGGTCAGTGGACATGCACAGACCAAGTTTCAAAGAAGTACATCAAAGCTGCTGGTATGGTACATTGACATCACTTTCAAATCCACCCTCAAAGGAACAACACATACAAGGTACAATTGAGCTAGAGCCCTGCCCAGCTTGGGACACTGTGCAGGCCACAATAGAAGTGGCCGTCTGTGAAGACCACGCTGACAGCACATGGATGATACGACAGGGCTGGAGGCCCGCCCAGCATGGGATATTGTGCAGACCGCACTGGAAGTGGCCAGCTGTGCGTTTCACATCTCTTTGTGGATCCCAATTCTGTACCATCAGCAGCAGTCTTGCTGCAGAGTCTAAAATCGTGGCTCATGACACATACAGAGGGAAAGAAATTCACTTTACAAGGAGAATTGAAAAAAGATTGAAGTCAAAAGATTTGCAGGAATATGGGAAATGGACAGGGGAAAGTGAATAAATGGAAGAACAAAGAACAAAGAACAAAGAAAATTACAGAACAGGAACAGGCCCTTCGGCCCTCCAAGCCTGCGCCGATGCAGATCCTCTATCTAAACATGTCGCCTATTTTCCAAGGGTCTGTATCTCTTTTCTTCCTGCCCATTCATGTATCTGTCTAGATACATCTTAAAAGACGCCATTGTGCCCGCATCTACCACCTCCGCTGGCAACGCGTTCCAGGCACCCACCACCCTCTGCGTAAAGAACTTTCCACGCATATGCCCCCTAAACTTTTCCCCTTTCACTTTGAACTCGTGTCCTCTAGTTATTGAATCCCCCACTCTTGGAAAAAGCCTCTTGCTATCCACCCTGTCTATACCTCTCATGATTTTGTACACCTCAATCAGGTCCCCCCTCAACCTCCGTCTTTCTAATGAAAATAATCCTAACCTACTCAACCTCTCTTCATAGCTAGCGCCCTCCATACCAGGCAACATCCTGGTGAACCTCCTCTGCACCCTCTCCAAAGCATCCACATCCTTTTCGTAATGTGGCGACCAGAACTGCACGCAGTATTCCAAATGTGGCCGAACCAAAGTCCTATACAACTGTAACATGACCTGCCAACTCTTGTACTCAATACCCCGTCCGATGAAATAAAGCATGCCGTATGCCTTCTTGACCGCTCTATTGACCTGCGTTGCCACCTTCAGGGAACAATGGACCTGAACACCCAAATCTCTCTGTACATCAATTTTCCCCAGGACTTTTCCATTTACTGTATAGTTCACTCTTGAATTGGATCTTCCAAAATGCATCACCTCGCATTTGCCCTGATAGAACTCAATCTGCCATTTCTCTGCCCAACTCTCCAGTCTATCTATATTCTACTGTATTCTCTGACAGTCCCCTTCACTATCTGCTACTCCACCAATCTTCGTGTCGTCTGCAAACTTGCTAATCAGACCACCTATACTTTCTTCCAAATCATTTATGTATATCACAAACAACAGTGGTCCCAGCACGGATCCCTGTGGAACACCACTGATCACACGTCTCCATTTTGAGAAACTCCCTTCCACTGCTACTCTCTGTCTCCTGTTGCCCAGCCAGTTCGTTATCCATCTAGCTAGTACACCTTGGACCCCATGCGCCTTCACTTTCTCCATCAGCCTACCATGGGGAACCTTATCACACGCCTCACCGAAGTCCATGTATGCGACATCTGCAGCCCTTCCCTCATCAATCAACTTTGTCACTTACTCAAAGAATTCTCTTAAGTTGGTAAGACATGACCTTCCCTGCACAAAACCATGTTGCCTATCACTCATAAGCCCATTTTCTTCCAGATGGGAATAGATCCTATCCCTCAGTATCATCTCCAGCAGCTTCTCTACCACTGACGTCAGGCTCACCTTTCTATAATTACCTGGATTATCCCTGCTACCCTTCTAAAACAAGGGGACAACATTAGCAATTCTCCAGTATTCCGGGACATCACCCGTGTTTAAGGATGTTGCAAAGATATCTGTTAAGGCCCCAACTATTTCCTCTCTCTCTCTTGGCAGGAAACAAAGGGTAATTTATTGACAAGTATTTTTGCGACTGGAGGACTGTTTCCAGTGTCATTCCACAGGGCTCAGTAATGGGTCCCCTGCTTTTTGCGGTCGATATTAAAGATTTAGACGTAAATGTAGTGGGTATGATCAAGACGTTTGCAGATGACACAAAGATTGGCCATGCAGTGGATAGCGAGAAGGATAGATGTCGGCTGCAGGAAGATATTGACGGTCTGGTCAGATGGGCAGAAAAATGGGATTCGACCTGGTTAAGTCTGAGGTGATGCAATTGGTGAGCTCAAACAGATATCTTTGCAACATCCTTAAACACGGGTGATGTCCCGGAGGACAGGAGAATTGCTAATGTTGTCCCCTTGTTTAAGAAGGGTAGCAGGGATAATCCAGGTAATTATAGAAAGGTGAGCCTGACGTCAGTGGTAGAGAAGCTGCTGGAGAAGATACTGAGGGATAGGATCTATTCCCATCTGGAAGAAAATGGGCTTATGAGTGATAGGCAACATGGTTTTGTGCAGGGAAGGTCATGTCTTACCAACTTAAGAGAATTCTTTGAGGAAGTGACAAAGTTGATTGATGAGGGAAGGGCTGTGGATGTCATATACATGGACTTCGGTGAGGCGTGTGATAAGGTTCCCCATGGTAGGCTGATGGAGAAAGTGAAGGCACATGGGGTCCAAGGTGTACTAACTAGATGGATAACGAACTGGCTGGGCAACAGGAGACAGAGAGTAGCAGTGGAAGGGAGTTTCTCAAAATGGTGACGTGTGATCCGTGGTGTTCCACAGGGATCCGTGCTGGGACCACTGTTGTTTGTGATATACATAAATGATTTGGAAGAAAGTATAGGTGGTCTGATTAGCAAGTTTGCAGACGACACTAAGATTGGTGGAGTAGCAGATAGTGAAGGGGACTGTCAGAGAATACAGTAGAATATAGATAGACTGGAGAGTTGGCAGAGAAATGGCAGATGGAGTTCTATCAGAGCAAATGCGAGGTGATGCATTTTGGAAGAACCAATTCAAGAGTGAGCTAGAAAGTAAATGGAAAAGTCCTGGGGAAAATTGATGTACAGAGTGATTTGGGTGTTCAGGTCCATTGTTCCCTGAAGGTGGCAACGCAGGTCAATAGAGTGGTCAAGAAGGCATACGGCATGCTTTACTTCATCGGACGGGGTATTGAGTACAAGAGTTGGCAGGTCATGTTACAGTTGTATAGGACTTTGGTTCGGCCACATTTGGAATACTGCGTGCAGTTCTGGTCGCCACATTACCAAAAGGATGTGGATGCTTTGGAGAGGGTGCAGAGGAGGTTCACCAGGATGTTGCCTGGTATGGAGGGCGCTAGCTATGAAGAGAGGTTGAGTAGATTAGGACTATTTTCATTAGAAAGACGGAGGTTGAGGGGGGACTTGATTGAGGTGTACAAAATCATGTGAGGTACAGACAGGGTGGATAGCAAGAAGCTTTTTCCCAGAATGGGGGATTCAATTACAAGGGGACACGAGTTCAAAGTGAAAGGGGAAATGTTTAGGGGGGATATGCGTGGAACGTTCTTTCCGCAGAGGGTGGTGGGTGCCTGGAACGCATTACCAGCGGAGGTGGTAGACGCGGGCACGATAGCGTCTTTTAAGATGTATCTAGACAGATACATGAATGGGCAGGAAGTAAAGAGATACAGACCCTTAGAAAATAGGCGACAGGTATAGATCGAGGAATTGGGAAGGCGTAGGCTTGGAGGGCCGAAGGGCCTGTTCCTGTGCTTTAATTTTCTTTGTTCTTTGTTGTTTGTTCTTGTTCCAATCTATTGTTCTCAGATTCTGATTATGATCTATCCTCTCTCTCTCTGCAGCCACTGATCCGTGTTAGTGCCGGGAATGATGCTCCCGCCAACACTGTGGGATAACATATTGAAAGGAGCCCCTTATTAATAGAAGAGAGAAACCCTCCAGTGACACAATTCGGGTCCATGGAGACTGATATTAATTACAGTCAATTAACAAACAGGTTCAGTTAACCACTTGCAATCCAGCACTTTTGTGCAACAATAAAGTAGATCATTTAGCCGGTCTGGATGGTTTGTGTGAGGGTTGCTGAGGGAAGGAGTGGTGGAAATAACAGAGGCACTGGCCTGAATCGTCCAATCCTCCTTGGATCTGGAAGTGATGAGAGAGGACTGGAGGATTGTAAATGATACACCCTGTTTAAGAAAGTAGAGATCGCGTAAACCCTGTATTTACTGACCAGTCCGACTAACATCGGTGATGGGAAATTTCTGGAGGCCACAACCTAGCACAAAAATATATCTTTCTTGGAAAAATTTGGGATAATAAATGACAAACAGCACGGATAGGTTAATGGAAAATCATGTGTGATAATCTTGATCAAGTTAATTGATGACATAGCTGTCAGTGTTAACAACGATGGTGTGCTTTGTGTTATGTATATGGACTTTCACAAGGCCTGTGATCAAATGACATTTCATAGACTTGTTATGAGAAATGGATGACACAGATTAGTGTGACAGTGATAGTGTGGATGTGACACTGACTCAGGGACACAAAGCAGAGAGAAGTGGTGAACGGTCATTGTTCAGACTGGGGGAGGGGGAGAGTACATTGCTGTTTCTCAGGGGTCAGCATTAAAACCAGTGCTAATCCTGACATATTGGTAGATATATAAATGACACAGACGTATATGTAAGAAAACATAATTTCAACTCTTAGATAGATAGATGTATTACATAGCTTTATGTGTAAAGAGCAGAGTTTCAATATTTGCATACGGCAGGAATCTCATAAAAGTAGCAGCCAGTTTGGAGGATAGTCAAGAGGGCATGGACAAGTCTGATGGTGAAATGAGAATGTGCATGGTGAATGAAATTTAACACATAGAATTGGGGATGTGATTATTTTGTGAGGGATAATAAAGAGAGTGAATAGAAACTGAACTGCACCATTTAAAAGATGGTACAGGAGCACAGAGACTGGGTGTGTATGTCCACAAGTCTTCAATCGTGGCTGGACAAGTTGTGAAGGTTTTAAAAAGGCATACGGGATAGTTAGCTCTAAAACTGGAAGCAAAGAATAAAAAACACAGATAAATGACTGATTAAGCCTCAGCTGGAATATTGTGCCCCATTCTGGACACCACACTTTATGAAGGATTTCAAGGCCTTGGAGATGGTGCCTAGGTGATATACTAGAATGGTAACAGGGATGAGGGACTTCAGTTATGTGGAGAGAAGCTGGGATTGTTCTCCATTGAGCAGTGAAGATAAAAGGGAGATTTAATAGAGGGGCTCAAAATGATGATGTGTTTTGCTAGAATAAATAAGGAGAATCTGGTTTCACTGGATGAAGTAACACTGTTTTCAGTAACCAGAGAACACAGATTAATGTTGATTAACAAACAAACAGAGGAGAGATGAGGAGATTTTCTTTTCTTTGCACAGCGAGTGTTTATGATTTTGAATTCACTTCCTGAAAGGGTTGTGGAAGCAGATTTAACGGAAACTTACAAAATGGAATTTGATCAATACTAACAGCGTGATTTACTGGACTGGGAGAAAAGAACAGGGAAGAGGAATCATTGGAAATGTCCTTCAAAGAGCTGGAACTGGTACGATTTGTGAAATAGTCTCCTCCTGTGCTGTGTGATTCTCTGACTGGCTGATAACAGAAACCATGGAGTACGTATCGCATGTGTACAATTGACATTCAGCAGTTTTTAATCCAGAGATTAATCGTTACTTGTTTTCTGATGAAGACACCAGCAGAAAGGCAAACACAAGGGGCTGGTGAGGTAAATTGTGTTGACAATTTGTTTCTCAGATTATGACATCTCTCTCTGATCACAGACCTCGCCTGGTTTCAAACAGTCAATTACAAACTCATTGATTTTATTCCTATTTTAGTTCCTGTCTATTTGTTCTCAGGATATCGGTGATACTGACAAGGCCGCCATTACTTCCCCATCCCTGATTAGCATGAGAAAATGGTGGGCTTTCATCCGTAATCACTGCAGCTGTTCCCTCAGACAAACCGACCTTTACTATTTTGAGGAGACAGTTTCATTCTTGCGCAGTTCGGAATGAGTTGGGTCGGAAAGCTAGGATGAGAATTTTAAAATCGAGGCGTTACTGGACCAGGAACCAACGTACGTCAGTGAGCACAGTAGTGATGGGTGAATGGGACTTGGTGCAAAGGCCTGCTACCCGACATGAACCCGATGGGACTCGACGACATGTTTCGCCCCCCCTGAAGCTGACCACACCCTCTGTTGAGATAAAATCCGACAGCTTCAGACACACTCAATCAACAATGGGCAGTAGTGGCTGCTGTATCCAAACACAAAGGCAGATATCCAGGTTCTTCTTGGGACAACATATTTGTGAGCCTCACAACCTCTACTCAACTTCCTCCAGACAAGGACGACAAGATAACTGGAAAATACCAAGGTGTGTGATAAACTGGGCCTAAGCTGCAGGCCAGGCTCAGAACAAGACTGACATAGATGACGTCGGTGAGCAACCATCCACAGTCACTGACAGTGAGGGAGATGTTACCATCACGACCACACAGAGCTCCCTTACTCCCGTTGAAGCCACGGCTATAAAGCAGTAAACTGGGAATGGTGGTTAGGAGCAGCAGCTCCCTTGATCTGATTGCTCTGTATTCCAATATCCAAATCATTTATACATATCAGAAAATGCAGTGGTCCCAGCACTGACCCTTGGCGAACACCACTGTCTACCTTCCTCCAGTCTGAAAAACAACTGATTACCACAACTCACTGTTTGGTATTCGAAAAGAAGGCTGAGAGGTTTAAAATTGAGGTGTTGCTGACCAGGACCCAATGTACGTCAGTGAGTACAGGGGGTGATGGGTGAACAGGACTTGGTGTGAGTTGGGACATGGGCAGCAGTGTTTTGGATCACCTCAAGTTTATGGAGGGTAGAATGTGAGAGACCAGGCAGGAGTGTGTTGGAATAGTCAACGCTACTGGTAACACAGGCAAGGGGGAGTGATTCATCAGCAGTAGAGCTGAGACACGGAGGTGGAAATAGGCAGTTTTAATGATCGCTTGAATATTTGTCAGGAAGTTAATCACAGGGTCAACTATGACACCAGGTTGTGAACAGTTTGGCTCAGGCACAGACAGTTGCCAAGGAGAGGGATGGAGTTTGTAGCAAGGAAATGTTTGATGTGGGGTTTGAAACCAGTGGCTTCAGTCGTCCTAATATTTAATTGGCATGGCTGATGTGTGAGGTGATATACTGTGGGAAGATTTTATTGATATTATTTATTCATGGGATGTGGGTGTCGCTGACTAGACCAGTATTTATTGCCCATCCCTAATTGCCCTTAAGAAGGTGATGGTGAGATGCCTGTGGATGAATGAGGAGAGATACTGCAAGCTAAATGGCACAACTGTAAAGGTGGTGAGAATAACAGAGAGACCTGGGGTGTTTGTGTGCAATCTTTGAAATTAGCTGGACAGGTTAACAGACAGTTAACAAAGCAAGTAGATTCCTAGGCTTCATTCATAGAGACACAGAGCAGAATAGTCAGGATGTTCTGTTAAACCTAAATAAAAGACTAGTTCGGCTCCACCTGGAGCACTGTGTCCAATATGGGAACCACACTTTAGGAAGGACATGAAACCTTTGGAGAGGTGACAGAAGAGTTTTACTGGAACTTTTCCAGGGATGAGGGATTACAGTTATGTAGCTGGGATTGTCGTCCTTGGAGCAGGGAAATTTAAAAGGAAATCTGATAGAGATGTTGAACATTATGAAGGGTTTAGATAAATTAAATAAAGTGAAACCGTTTCCAATGTGTGAGGGGTCGTTAACCAGAGGACACAGATTTACGGTGATTGGAAAAAAGAAGCAGAGGTGACACGAGGATTTTTTTTATGCAATGGGTGTTTAGGATTTGCAATGTATTGGCTGATAGGCTGAAGGATACAGAGTCAATAGCAGATTCCAAAAGGGAATTGGATAGATATCAAGGAGAAAATAATCTAAGGATCTGGGAAAGAGCCCGGGTGTGGGACTAATTGGAAGCTCTTCAAAAAGGCAAGCACTGACTTGATGGACCAAATTGCCTCCTTCAGTGCAATGTTATTCTATGATTCTATGATTGTTCCTGCCTGCACTTCGCCAATATTCCTATCCTTTCAACAGGCGTTTGATAAAGTACCGTATGACAGCCGTGTTACCAAATTAGAAACACAAGGGATTAAAGGACCAATGTGAGCCATGGTTCAGTTTGTAGTTCTCTCCCCTTTCAGTCACAAGCTTCTGGGATCAACTGTCACTGCAGGAATTGATCACAAGCATCAAGGCTGACACTTCAGTGCAGTACTGAGGGAGTGTTGCACTGCCAGAGGTGCCGTCTTTCGAATGAAATATTAAATCAAGTAACCGTCTGACCTCTCAAGTGGATGTTAAATATCCCATCGCGCTATGTAGAAGCAGATCAGAGGAATTATTCCCGGTGTCCTGGTCAATACTTATCCTTCAATCAACATCACAAAAACACATCTGAACATTATCACATAGCTGCTTGTGGGATCTTGCTGTGCTTCATAGATTGCAAGAGTAACTACACTTTTCAAAGTAGTCATCGGGTGTAAGGTGCTTTGTGATGTCCGGTGATCATGAAAGGCGCTACATAAATGCAACTCTTTTTATTTTCAATGCCAGCATGCAGGAACTTAGCTAAGTGACAGAAAGTAGAGAGTATTGGAGAATGGTTGTTGTTCAGTCCGGAGGGAAGTACACAGTGGGTTTCCCCAAGGTCACTGTTGGGATCACTGTTGCTGTATGTTAATACAATGGGCTTTTGTACAGAGGGGATAATGTCAAAGTTTTCAGATGGTGCGTGACTCAGAAATGTTAATAAACAGTGAGAAGGATAGTAACAGACTTCAGGAGGACAGAGACTGAGTGGTGAAATGGGCAGGAACATGGCAGATGTAATTTAACACAGTGAAGTGTGAAGTGAGACATTTGGGCAGGAAGTATGTGGAGAAACAATATAAACTAAATGGTGCCATTATAAAGCGGGTGCAGGGTTAGAGAGACCTGGGGTGTACACACACAGATCTTTGAAGGTAACATGTAGTGTCCTTGGTGTCAGAGAGAGAGCCACAGAGTAATAAAGCTCAGGAGTAAATGCTGATTTTTATACATCATTGGTTAGGTCCCAGCTGGAGAATTGTGTCCAATTCTGATCACCACACTTTGATAAGGATGTCAAGGACTTAGTGGAGATACAGAGCTGATTTAATAGAATGATACAAGGGATCTGGGAATTCAGTTATGTGAAGAGATTGGAAAAGCTGGGATTGTTCTCTTTGAAGCAGTGAAGGGTAAGAGGAGATTTAATATAGAATTCAAAATAAATCATGAAGGGTTTTGATAGGGTAATTAATGTGAAATGGTTTCCAGTGTCAGAAGGTTCAGTATTAAGAAGACACAGATTGAAGGTAATTGACAAAGGACCAGAGGTGAAATGAGGAGAATTTTCTTACACAGCGAGTTGTTGGGATCTGGAATTCACTGCCTGAAAACATGGTGGAAGCAGATTGAATAGTATCTTTCAAAAGAGAATGTAATGAATACACGATAAGAACAGGGGTCCGGGGAAAGAAGAGGGGAGAGGAACTAATTAGTTAGCTCTTTCAAAGAGACAGTACTGACACAATGGCCCGATCAGCCTCCTTCTGTACGTAGACCTTGTCATTCGTGATCTGCCCATGCCCGTTCCTGTTGAGGCAGGTGACAGACAAACTTCTTGCTGCCTCCTCATTTCCATGAATTCTACGTTACACCCAGGGTGACCCACACTGCTGCCTCTTTGTGCGCTTAACAGGAGCCGAACTCTGTGTGAGGCTGGCACGTGTTTCAGCCAGGATTCAGCTCTTAAAGGCAGTCTGTTCCTCTTAAACGGAAGTTGCATGGAATCACAGGAGGTTGCTACTGCTGACTGTGAAAGCTACAATTCTAGAAAAGGGAAATGTAATACTAGGACAGAGAGAGGGCTCTGCGGTTCACCGATGTGGTCCGGGATGCCTTAGTCATGGAGGTTCACAGGAGGAGAGACACCACATTTCCGTGGGGTGTGGCACAGATCCTGAAGGAACTCCCTGCGAAGTGAATGGGAGCAGGTGGCCTGGGAGGTCAAGGCAAGAGATATGGCCACGAGGACCTGGCAGGAGAGCCAGAAGAGGTTTAATGAGTTCACACGGGTGGTCAATGTCAGTGCATTCATCCCCACATGGCATCTCCTCCCCCCAACACCACCAACCTCTCACACTGCTCAATAAACCACACCCCCATCACTCACCCATCACCAGTCCCCAACACTCAGGACTCACACCTAACATTCACAGACTCCACCTTACCCTCACACACCTTCCACTGATACCAGCCTCACACCCACCTCTCACTGACTCCACATATCTCCAGCTATTCAGCTATGGCAGCACATCACCCAAACACATTGCAACACAATCGCTGACATTCTGCCCTCCTTCTTACAGGACAGGGCGGCCCATAATCACAGGGATCTGCAGTGAACCGACGGGGGCCAGGCTTACCTTCATCTCCTGAGCCTGAAAGAGGAGATGGTTCTCCACATCATGGGACCGGCTGCGACAGAGCTCGTAGCATCCGGCATCACTGAGGGTATTCAGGATGATGCTCTATTCCTGCCTTATGTCCCTTTGTAACTCCCATCTCCCCCTCATCCTGCTGTCTGGGATGATGTACAAGCTGCAGATGGCGGGACCATGGACCGCTTGCTTTCTATCCCACCCCCAATTCCTCACCCCAACCCTCCCCTTCTGATTTTATACTTTCCAATGATAACCCAAAACTGCCAGCTTCCCAGTCACAGCAGCTCCAGGAGACAGAGAGAGAGAGCAGCAGCACAGCACTGATGGTGAAGCCCCATCACTTGGTCTGATACTCACAGTCACCAGACCAAATACTTACACTGTGTGCACTTTAGAGGCTGGTATTGAGTCAGAATCTACACGTGGTGAGTCACCGAGCACCAGTGAGCTGCAGCCAGGCCAGGGGGAAAGGATAGTCCATGTGTCAGATCACTGGAGGGCAATGTCACAAACATGTCATAATTCACAGGACTCAGATGTGAACATTGCTGGTGCAGTATGCAGGCGAATGCTGATCGACATGTACACTGAGATACTTTGTCCATTGACAGGTCTGTCAGACAGTCTGTTGTCACTATCAAAGAACATGGAAGAGTCCAGCTCCAACATGGCACAGGACATTTCACAGAGCTTGAAGACCATTCTTTCCCCTGTGGAAGTGGTCACTAACTCCATGACAGCACTAGCGGACCCAGCCTTGATACAGTGTCTGGTGATCATTGTCTCAGTTTCCACTGCAGCACTAACACGTTAGGTGTCTGCCATCTGTGCTGCAGTGGAAACTCAAACTCAGACTGTTTGCTGCCAGGCAGGCTCAGACTGCTGCCATCATGACTGTGGATCTCAGTGCACAAAGGGGTTTGCAGGCTCTCACAGCAGACCAGCAATCTGTGATCCAGTAGATTACTAGGATCACTGAGGTGTCGCCCCGTGGCAGTGACAGAGTCCCCGTGGAGCATGAAACTGCTGTCGTCTCTCAGAATGACAGTATTTGTTCTCCCTTCACTGTCACTCCACCAGTTTCCTTGCTGTTACTCATTAGCCAGCCCAGGCTGCGGCTGCCCATGTCGTGGTGCTGCAGTCTGAATCCGAGCCCTCAAGGCACTGAGCTGCTCGAGGACGTCCTGCAAGGCCATCTGCAGTCATCCCAGTGAAAGTCAGCGGCTTTACACCAGCCATGCTGCAGTCATTGCGGAAACACTGTGTCGGAGCATGAGGCAAGTCGAGGGAACCCTCAAGACAGGCACTAAGGGAATACACAAGGATGAATAGTTCAGTTTTGTTTGTATAATTGGATGTGTTTTTCGATAAAGATGTTAATGGAAAGGTTTTTGTTGGTGTTTTTTATTGCAGGATGGTGACCAAGGGGACACTGTGATGGTGCGTCTCAGATGGATGTAATGGTGGAGAATGGGGGATCCATGGTGGGAAAGGGAAGTTGTCCTATGGGAATTGAAATCATAGCAGTGTCTCTCCGACAGCCTGTCCGGGTCGACGGCATCCAGGAAATATCCTCGCTCACTCCTCCTCCTGAGGTTGCCTCCGGATTCCTGGTGCCAATGCCTGTGTCCTCATGAACATGATGATATGAAGGGTGCAGCAGAACACCATGAACTTAGACAGCTGCTCCAGTGAGTACTGGAGAGCTCCCCCCGAGCGGTTCAGACATCGGAAGCATTGCTTCATCACACTGATGGTCTGTTCCACCATGTTCCTGGTGACTCCATTGCTCACGTTATACACGGGTTATTTTCATGCGGTTGGTTGGCATTGATGCTGGGGGTAGAATTATGAGTCATGTTCAGAGTGAGGTAGGCATTGGCTCCGAGGAGCCACATTCTGGTTCTGCATAGAGGCCCAAAGTGTTGGGACTGGCTGACTGCTTCAGAATGAAGGTATGGTGGACATTCACCAACATGATATACTGGGCATGCTCACTCACCAACTGTACATTCATGGAGTGAGAGTTCTTTCAGTTCCTGTACCTCTCCCCGTTGACATTCGGGCGCCGCAGAGCCACCCACACCATCAGGAATCCCGCTACCCTGACAAAACCACGGGGCCTCTCACCCTAACTCACCCTGCGGAGGGTGAAAATGATATATTCACCTCACCCGTCATAGGTGGCCTCCATTAACCAGCAGATACATCATTGGACAGCATAGAGAGAGATAATGGACACGTCGCCTGCTCCTGCCTGGGAAGATCCAGAAACATAGAAGTTCAATGAAACTGTGACCTTAACAGCCACTGACAGCTCTGTGCTCACCCTGGTGTGAGGCTCCAGGTCGTGTTACAGGAGGTGACACAGCTCTGTGACCACATACTTTTGAATCAGAGTCACCTCACACACTGCTCCTGGGTTAGCTGTAGGTAGGAAAAGTGCTCTTGGGAAACCTCGGGTGGGTAGTGCAGAGTCCCCTCCTCCTCCTTCTTTACAGAGCTTCCCCACTCTGCAGCCTCTGCTCTATTTGTTGATCATGTTACAGACCCAGAGACACTGTAACTACAGTCCCGATACCTCGTCTGGAGTTGGATCACTAAATCCTCTGTCCTCTCTGAATGTCTGCAGCAGCTCACAACACAAACTCCAGAAAACCATCCACAGCACCACCACTAACTTCACAAAAGCAGAAGTAAGTCAAAAGCCCCTCACCTGCAAGTTGGATGCTCGGTCCTTTTAAATAACCCCAGAGGGGATTCCTTGCGCCAGCTGAATGGATGCTTCGCTGAGAGTGACTAACACAGGCGGTCAGTGAACATGCATAGGCCAAGTTTCCAAGCTGCTGGAACAGGTTGTTGATATGCCATCCAGACTCCTGTTCAGTCTACCAGTCCATTCAGGGTACTCGTGGACTCGTGCCCTGTCCAGCATGAGAACTGTGTCGGCCACACCAGAAATGCCCATCATTGTGGATTCCACTGCACCAGCACCAGTGATAGTACTGAGACCAAATCAGAGTCAGGGACAGATCCATAGCTAATGAAATTCACTTCAAAACGAGAAATGACAAACACTTCAAATAGAACAAATGGAAGGAATATGGGAAACGGACAGGGGAATGGTGATAATTGGAAGGTTGAGGCCATTTAGAGCTTTTAATCCAAGTATGATTACATTAAAATTGTGGCATTGCCAGACTGGGAGGTAGGTTATGTGAGTGAGTACAGGGGTGATGGGTGATCTGGACTGGGTGTGAGTTGTGATGCAGCCAGTAGATTTCTGAATGAGCTTAAGTTTAGCGAGCTTTGTTACTGTGAGCATGACCAGGAAGACATTGGAATCATCAAGTGAGGATCTAAGAAAGGCACGGCTGAGGGTTTATAAGTAGATGAACTGAAGGAGATGTGGAAATGAACAAAATTATAGAGGTGGCTGTAGGCAGGGTTAGTGCTCGACAGGATATTGAATTGGAACTTAGCTTAGGATGGAAGGAATCGCTGACGTTGTGAAGGGTCTGTTTTAGTCTCAGACATTGGACAGGGAGTGTGATCGAGTCGGTGGACAGGGACAGAATTTGTGACAGAAATCGATGGCAGTGGATTTAGTCTTCCCAATATTTAAATAACAGGAACAGCAATGCAGTGAAACATGATCTATAGTTCTAATAGCCAGATAAAGAGGCTTACCAGGAACAATAATATTAGCAAGAAAGGCAGAGTAATTGACTAGAACAGTACTGAAGTTAAACAAGGGTTATAACATTAATAGCTCGGTAGATAGAGACTGACCAGGGACACCAACAATACCGAGGATGGGATAGTAACTCGTTTGAATAGTCAAAAGTGCGTAATAGATCCGATGTTCTAAAGAAAGCCGATGATAATAGAAATAAAGTCAGACGCCCACGAGAAACTCCTCTCCATTGTTGTCACATTCCAATCTATTGTTCTCAGATTCTGACCCATTGTTGTAACATTCCAATCGATTGTTCTCAGATTCTGACCCATTGTTGTAGCATTCCAATCGATTGTTCTCAGATTCTGATCTATCCTCTCCCTTTCTCTGGAGCCACTTATCCCTGTCAGTGCCAGTGAGAGGGATGGAGGTGGCGGTGGGCGGGGTGGAGGCTCCCACTGATGCTATGGGATAACACACTGGAAGGAGTCCTGTATTAATAGAAGTGGGAAACTCTCCAATGACACAATTAGGGTCCATGGAGGCTTACATTAATTACAGTCACTGAACAAACAAGTTCAGTCAATACCTTTCAATCCAACACTTTCTGTACCGCAATAAACATTTATCCAGTCTAGATGGGATGTATGAGGGTTGCTGAGGGAAGGAATGTTGGAAATAGCGGAGCCACTGGCCAGAATCGTCCAATCCTCCTTGGATATGGGAGTGATGTCAGAGGACTGAAGTGTTGCAAATTCTACACCCTGTTCAAAACAGTAGTGATAGGCTACACCCTGGAAATACTGACCCATCAGTCTAACCTCACTGAAATGTTGGGGAATCTTGCAGAGTCTGTAATCTGGGACAAGATAATTGTGGTTTAAATAAGATGAGTTTATAAATGACAAGAAGGTCCAGAAAATATGTTAGTGGCAAATCATGTCTGACTATCTTGATCATATTCTTTGATGCAGTAATGGAGAGTGTTGCTGCGGATAGCGTGGTTGCTACTTTGTATATGAACAATCAAAAGTCGTGGAATCAAATGCCATTTAATAGGTTCGTTAGGAAGTCTGAACCTCATGGATTCAAGAGGCAGTGACAGTGTGGATATGACATTGGCTAAGGGATAGAATACAGAGGGAAGTGGTGATCTATTGTTGCTCAGACAGTGAAGGGGATTATACAGTGATGCTCCCCAATGGTCGGTATTCGGCCCATTGCTCTTTTACAGAAACATACATAAATATATATCCGTGTATTGTGTTTGTGTGTGACATTTACTTATATATAAAAGGCATAATTTCCATGTACTCAGGTGACAGAATCTCGGAAATGTAAAAAAAAATGAGGATGATATTAGAAGGATTCAGGGAGACCAATGAAATGAGGAAATGAAGCAGATGAAATTTAGTGCAGACATGGGCTAAGGGAGGAAGAATAAGGTGAGGCAATGTAAATGAAATGGGGCAATTTTAAATTGGGTGCATGAACAGATGTCTTTGAATGGAGCAGGACAAGTTGATAAAATTATTAAAAACACATCCAGGATATCGAGCTTTATAAATAGAGGCATAGCTTGCAAAAGTAAGGAAGCTAACTGAAACTTTGTAAATCACTGGTTAGGTCTCAGCTGAGGAATTGTGCCCAATTGTGAGCATTACTTATTAGAAAGGATGTCAGAATGTTGGAGAAGGTGCAGAGGAGATTTACTGGAATGGTCCAGGAATGAAGGAGTTCAGGAACACGGCGAGACTATAGAAAACGGAATTAGAGCAGATCAGGTAAAGGGGGGAATTTAATGGAATAGATCACAATTCTGTGCGGTCTTGACAGAGTAAGGGTAAATTGTTTCCTTTGGGAAAAGGACCGATAACAAGACTCAAAGTACTTGGCAAATGATGCAGAGGTGCCATAAGGAAAACATTTTTTTATACAGTGAGTTGCTTTAATCTGGAATACACGGCCTGAAGATGTGCTGGAAGCAGATTCAAGAGCAAGTTTCAAAAGGGAACTGGATAAATGCTGTTGAGGGGGATTTGCAGGGCTTTGGGAAAAGAGGAGGAAAGAGGGGTAAAGTAAAAAGCTCTTTCAAAGACGGCACAGGTACGATGGGCCAATGGACTGCTTCTATGCTTTATGATTCTCCGATTCTTTGGTAACAGAAGCCATTGAGTCCTTATTTCGCGTGTACAATTGATGCTCAGCAGTGTTTGAGCCAGCGGCTCATTGTTACTTGTATCCTCACACAGGTAACAGAAGAAAGGCAAACACAAGGGCCAGGTGAGGTGAATTTTGCTGACAATTTGCGATATTGGGTTATGACGTCTCTCTCTTTGATCACTTCAATCAGTCAGTTACAAGCACATTGATTGTATTCCCATTTTATTTCCCCTCTATTTGTTCTCAAGATGTCAGTGATACTGACAAGGCTGGCATTACTTCACCATCCCTGGTTACCATGAGAAAATGATGGGCCTTCATCCTGAACCACTGCAGTCCGTGTGGTGACGGTGTTCCCACAATGCTGTTACAGAAAGGATTTCAGGCATTTAACCCAGTGATGATGAAGGAACGGTGATATCTATCCAAGTCTAGATGGTCGTGTTTGGCTCGGAGGAGGGGAATGTGGAGGTGATGGTGTTTTGTGTTAGAGTCCGAGCTGAATTCTACGCCCTTCCCTCTGTCTCGTGTCCCTTGACTGCAAACTGTAATTCTTCTCTTTAGAGCAGGAATGTTAAATGGAGATTGAATAGAGATATGCAAATCTTGGACAGTATTTGATGGAGCAAAGATAGAGAATTTGGTTTCACTGGAAGTACTGTCAGTAACCAGAGGACACATTTTTAAGGTGATGGGCCAACAAAAATGCATTGATTTATTATAATCCGAAATTCACAGCCTGAAAGAGTGGTGAAGCAGATTCAATAATAAATTTTAAAAAGAGAATTGATTCAATAGTATCAGGGGAGATTTTCAGTGAAGTGGTAATTGTGTAGAGGAGAGGCACAAATTGGATTGCTCCTTGAAACAGCATGCACAGACACGATGGGCCAAATAGCCTCCTCAGTGCTGTATGATTCTTTGAGTCTGTGAAAACAGAAACGATTGTCACCTTACATGATGTGTACAACAGACGGTCAACAATTTTAAGCAGAGGCTGATCATTACTTGTACTTTGATATGGTTCAGGAAAACATCATGTTGGATTAACACAGGCCAGGGAGAGAATTAGTCCTTTCCTGCTCTGTTTGTTTGGTCAAAACTACACTGTGTGGAAGTAACACTGATCAGGGATAGACGGACAGCAATTTTAAGCAGAGGCTGATCGTTACTTGTACTTGGAACACACCTTGTTGGATTAACACAGGCGAGGGAGAGAGATGGAAATCTCCTGCTCTGTGTCAGCGGCTCATTAACACAACTTGTTGGATTCGCACAGGCCAGGGAGAGAAATAGAAATTTCTTGCTGTGTCTGTACCACACTATGTGGGAATGACACAGATCAGGGATAGAATGGTCCTTTCCTGCTCTCTGTGTGTTCGTGGGGGCCATTACCACACCGGGTGGGAGTGACACAGATCAGGGATAGAATTGGCCCTTTCCTGCTCTCTGTGTGTATGTATGAGTCAGTACCTCACTGTGTGGGATTAAGAGGCCGGCGATAGAATTGGGTCTATCCTGCTCTCCGTGTGGTTCAATACCACACCGGGTCAGGTTAAGAGACCAGGGATAGAACTAGGTCTTTCCTGCTCTCAGTGTCGGTCAGTACCACACCGGGTGAGATTAACACCGTCCAGGGATAGATTTGGGCCTTTCCTACTCTGTGTGTGGGTGAGTACCACACCGGGTGTGATTAACACAGGCCGTGGATAGAATTGGTATTTCCCTGCTCTCTGTGTGTGTCAGTACCACACCGGATGGGATTAACACAGGCCAGGGATTGAATTGTGTTTTTCCTGCTCTCTGTATGGGTCAGTACTACACTGGGCTGGATTAACACAGGGCAGGGAGAGAATTGGGTCTTTCCTGTTCTCTGTGTGTGTGTCAGTACCACACCGGGTGGGATTAGCACAGGCCGGGGATAGAATTGGGTTCTTCCTGCTCTCTGTGTGAGTCAGTACAACACCACGTGGGATTAACACAGGCCGGGAACAAAATTGGGTTTTTCCTGGCTCTGTGTGGGTCAGTACCACACTGGGAGGGATTACCACAGGCCGGGGTTGGAATTGGGTCCATCCTGTTCTCTCAGTGTGGGTCAGTACCACACCAGGTGGGATTAACACAGACTGGGGATAGAATTGGGTTTTCTTGCTCTCTGCGTGTGTCAGTACCACACCGGGAGGGATTAACATAGACCGGGGATAGAATTGGGTTTTTTCTTGTCTCTGTGTGGGTCAGTATCACACCGGGTGGGATTAACACAGGCTGGGATATAATTGGGTCTTTTCTGCTCTCTGTGTGGGTCTGTACCAGACCAGGTGAGATTAACACAGGCCGGTGATAGAATTGGGTCTTTCCTGCTCTCTGTGTGTGTCAGTACCACACCGCGTGGGATTAACACAGGCCGAGGATAGAATTGGGTCTTCCCTGATCTCTGTGTGGGTCAGTAGCAGACCGGGTGGGATTAACACAGGCCAGGGATATAATTGGGTATTTCCTGTTCTCTGTGTGGGTTAGTACCATACCGGGTGGGATTACAACAGGCCGGGGATAGAATTGTGTTTTTCCGACTCTCTGTGTGTGTCAGTACCACACCGGGTGGGATTAACACAGGGCAGGGAGCGAATTGTGTTTTTCGTGCTCTCTGTGTTTGTCAGTACCACACCGGGTGGGATTAACATAGGCCGGGGATAGAATTGGGTCTTTCCTACTCTCTGTGTGGGTCAGCACTACACCGGGTGGGATTAACACAGGGCGGCGGATAGAATTGGGTTTTTCCTGCTCTCTATGTGGGTCAGTACCATACTGGGTGGGATTAACACAGGCCGGGGATAGGATTGGGTCTTTCCTGCCATCTGTGTGGGTCAGTACCACACCGGGTGGATTATCACAGGCCGGGAATAGAATTGTGTCTTTCCTGCTCTGTGTGCATGTGTCAGCACCTGACCGGGTGGGATTAATGCAGCTCGGGGATAGAGTTGCGTCTTCCTGCTCTCTGTGTTTGAGTCAGTACCAGACCGAGAGGGATTAACACAGGCCGGGGATAGAATTGTGTCTTTCCTGCTCTGTGTGTATGTCTCAGCACCAGACCGGGTGGGATTAACACAGGCCAGGGCAAGAATTGGGTCTTTCCTGCTCTGTGTGTGTGTGTCAGCACCAGAACGTGGGGTTAATACAGGGCAGGGAGAGAATTGGGTCTTTCCTGCTCTGTGTGTATGTGTCAGCACCTGACCGGGTGGTATTAATGCAGCTCGGGGATAGAGCTGCGTCTTTCCTGCTCTCTGTGTGAGTCAGTACCACAGCGGGTGGGATTAACACAGGTCGGGGATAGAATTAAATCTTTCCTGATTTCTGTCTGAGTCAGTACCACACCGGGTGGGATTAACACAGGCCGGGGATAGAATTGAATCTTTCCTGATTTGTGTCTGAGTCAGTACCACACCGGGTGGGATTAACACAGGCCGGGGATAGAATTGGGTCCTCCTGCTCTCTGTGTGGGTCAGTACCACACCGGGTGGGATTAACACTGGCCGGGGATAGAATTGGGTCCTCCTGCTCTCTGTGTGGGTCAGTACCACACCGGGTGGGATTAACACAGGTCGGGGATAGAATTGGGTCTTTCCTGCTTTGTGTGTGTGTCAGTACCGGACAGGGAGGGATTACCACAGGCCGCGGAAAGAGTTGCGTCTTTCCTGCTCTCTCTGTGTGGGTCAGTTCCACACCAGGTGGGATTAACACAGGCCGGAGATAGAATTGGGTTATTCCAGCTCTCTCTGTGTGTCATTACCACACCGGGTGGGATTAACACAGACCAGCAATAGAATTAGGTTTTTTCTGCTCTCTATATGGGTCAGTATCACACCGGGTGGGATTAACATAGGCTGGGATATAATTGGGTCTTTTCTGCTCTCTCTGTGTGGGTCAGTACCACACCGGGTGGGATTAACACCGACCGGGGATAGAATTGGGTTTTTTCTGCTCTCTCTGTGGGTCAGTATCACACCGGGTGGGATTAAAACAGGCCGGGGATAGAATTGGGTGTTTCCGTCTCTCTCTCTGTGTGTTTGTACCAGACCGGGTGGGACTAACACAGGCCAGTGATAGAATTGGGTATTTCCTGCTCTCTGTGTGAGTCAGTACCACACCGGGTGACGTTAACACAGGCCGGGGATGGAATTGTGTCTTTCCTGCTCTCTGTGTGCTTCAGTGCCACACCGGGTGGGATTAACACAGGCCGGGGATAGAATTGGGTGTTTCCTGCTCTCTGTGTGTGTGTCTGTACCAGACCGGGTGGGATTTACACAGGCCAGTGATAGAATTGGGTCTTTCCTGCTCTCTATGTGAGTCAGTACCACACCGGGTGGGGTTAACACAGGCCGGGGATGGAATTGGGTTTTTGCTGCTCTCTGTATGGGTCAGTACCACACCGGGTGGGATAAACATAGGGCAGGGAGAGAATTGCATTTTTCCTGCTCTCTGTGTGTGGCAGTACCACACCGGATGGGATTAACACAGGCCAGGGATAGAATTGGGTTTTCCCTGCTCTCTATTTGGATCAATACTATACCGGGTGGGATTAACACAGGCCGGGGATCGGATTGGGTCTTTCCTGCGATCTGTGTGGGTC
The DNA here is from genome assembly GCF_036365525.1 of Heterodontus francisci. NCBI lineage: Eukaryota > Metazoa > Chordata > Chondrichthyes > Heterodontiformes > Heterodontidae > Heterodontus > Heterodontus francisci. The sequence continues at coordinate 1,681,059 of NW_027140740.1, read as the reverse complement.
ACTATCACACCGGGTGGGATTAACACAGGCCGGGGAAAGAATTGGGTCTTTCCTGTTCACTGTGTTTGTCAGTACCACACCGGGTGGATTAACAATGACCGGGTATAGAATTGGGTCTTTTCTGCTCTCTGTGTGTGTCAGTACCACACTGGTTCGATTAACGCAGGTCGGGGATAGAATTGGGTCTTTCCTGCTCTTTGTGTGGGTCAGTATCACACCGGGTGGGATTAACATAGGCTGGGATATAATTGGGTCTTTTCTGCTCTCTGTGTGGGTCAGTACCACACCGGGTGGGATTAGCACAGGCCGGGGATGGAATTCGGTCTTTTCTGCTCTCTGTGTGGGTCAGTACCACACCGGTTGGGATTAACACAGACCGGGGATAGAATTGGGTCTTTCCTGCTCTCTGTGTGGGTCAGTACCACACCGGGTGGGATTAACACTGGCCGGGGATAGAATTGGGTCTTTCCTGCTCTCTGTGTGGGTCAGTACCACACCGGGTGGGATTAACACAGGTCGGAGACAGAATTGGGTCTTTCCTGCTTTGTGTGTGTGTGTGTCAGTACCGGACCGGGAGGGATTAACACAGGCCGCGGAAAGTGTTGCGTCTTTCCTGCTCTCTCTGTGTGGGTCAGTTCCACACCAGGTGGGATTAACACAGGCCGGGGACAGAATTGGGTTATTCCAGCTCTCTCTGTGTGTCATTACCACACCGGGTGGGATTAACACAGACCGGCAATAGAATTAGGTGTTTTCTGCTCTCTGTGTGGGTCAGTATCACACCGGGTGGGATTAACATAGGCTGGGATATAATTGGGTCTTCTCTGCTCTGTGTGTGTGTCAGTACCACACCGGGTGGGATTAACACCGACCGGGGTTAGAATTGGGTTTTCCTGCTCTCTGCGTGTGTCAGTACCACACCGGGAGGGATTAACATCGACCGGGGATAGAATTGGGTTTTTTCCTGTCTCTGTGTGGGTCAGTATCACACCGGGTGGGATTAACACAGGCTGGGATATAATTGGGTCTTTTCTGCTCTCTGTGTGGGTCTGTACCAGACCAGGTGAGATTAACACATGTCGGTGATAGAATTGGGTCTTTCCTGCTCTCTGTGTGTGTCAGTACCACACCGCGTGGGATTAACACAGGCCGAGGATAGAATTGGGTCTTCCCTGATCTCTGTGTGGGTCAGTAGCAGACCGGGTGGGATTAACACAGGCCAGGGATATAATTGGGTATTTCCTGCTCTCTGTGTGGGTTAGTACCATACCGGGTGGGATTACAACAGGCCGGGGATAGAATTGTGTTTTTCCGACTCTCTGTGTGTGTCAGTACCACACCGGGTGGGATTAACACAGGCCGAGGATAGAATTGGGTCTTCCCTGATCTCTGTGTGGGTCAGTAGCAGACCGGGTGGGATTAACACAGGCCAGGGATATAATTGGGTATTTCCTGCTCTCTGTGTGGGTTAGTACCATACCGGGTGGGATTACAACAGGCCGGGGATAGAATTGTGTTTTTCCGACTCTCTGTGTGTGTCAGTACCACACCGGGTGGGATTAACACAGGCCGAGGATAGAATTGGGTCTTCCCTGATCTCTGTGTGGGTCAGTAGCAGACCGGGTGGGATTAACACAGGCCAGGGATATAATTGGTTATTTCCTGCTCTCTGTGTGGGTTAGTACCTTACCGGGTGGGATTACAACAGGCCGGGGACAGAATTGTGTTTTTCCGACTCTCTGTGTGGGTCAGCACTACACCGGGTGGGATTAACACAGGGCCGCGAATAGAATTGGGTTTTTCCTGCTCTCTATGTGGGTCAGTACCATACTGGGTGGGATTAACACAGGCCGGGGATAGGATTGGATGTTTCCTGCCATCTGTGTGGGTCAGTACCACACCGGGTCGATTATCACAGGCCGGGAATAGAATTGGGTCTTTCCTGCTCTGTGTGTATGTGTCAGCACCTGACCGGGTGGGATTAATGCAGCTCGGGGATAGAGTTGCGTCTTCCTGCTCTCTGTGTTTGTGTCAGTACCAGACCGAGAGGGATTAACACAGGCCGGGGATAGAATTGTGTCTTTCCTGCTCTGTGTGTATGTCTCAGCACCAGACCGGGTGGGATTAACACAGGCCAGGGCAAGAATTGGGTCTTTCCTGCTCTGTGTGTGTGTGTCAGAACCAGAACGTGGGGTTAATACAGGGCAGGGAGAGAATTGGGTCTTCCCTGCTCAGTGTGTGTGTGTCCGCACCAGAACGGGTGTGATTAACACAGGCCGGGAATAGAATTGGGTCTTTCCTGCTCTGTGTGTATGTGTCAGCACCTGACCGGGTGGGATTAATGCAGCTCGAGGATAGAGCTGCGTCTTTCCTGCTTTCTGTGTGAGTCAGTACCACACCGGGTGGGATTAACACAGGCCGGGGATAGAATTGGGTCTTTCCTGCTCTCTGTGTGGGTCAGTACCACACCGGGTTGGATTAACACTGGCCGGGGATAGAATTGGGTCTTTCCTGCTCTCTGTGTGGGTCAGTACCATACCGGGTGGGATTAACACAGACCAGCAATAGAATTAGGTTTTTTCTGCTCTCTATATGGGTCAGTATCACACCTGGTGGGATTAACATAGGCTGGGATATAATTGGGTCTTTTCTGCTCTCTGTGTGGGTCAGTACCACACCGGATGGGATTAAAACAGGCCGGGGTTAGAATTGGGTGTTTCCTGCTCTCTCTCTCTGTGTTTGTACCAGACCGGGTGGGACCAACACAGGCCGGTGATAGAATTGGGTATTTTCTGCTCTCTGTGTGAGTCAGTACCACATCGGGTGAGGTTAACACAGGCCGGGGATGGAATTGTGTCTTTCCTCCTCTCTGTGTGCTTCAGTGCCACACCGGGTGGGATTAACACAGGCCGGGGATAGAATTGGGTGTTTCCTGCTCTCTGTGTGTGTGTCTGTACCAGACCGGGTGGGATTTACACAGGCCAGTGATAGAATTGGGCCTTTCCTGCTCTCTATGTGAGTCAGTACCACACCGGGTGGGGTTAACACAGGCCGGGGATGGAATTGGGTTTTTGCTGCTCTCTGTATGGGTCAGTACCACACCGGGTGGGATAAACATAGGGCAGGGAGGGAATTGGATTTTTCCTGCTCTCTGTGTGTGGCAGTACCACACCGGATGGGATTAACACAGGCCAGGGATAGAATTGGGTTTTTCCTGCTCTCTATTTGGATCAATACTATACCGGGTGGGATTAACACAGGCCGGGGATCGGATTGGGTCTTTCCTGCGATCTGTGTGGGTCACTATCATACCGGGTGGGATTAACACAGGCTGGGGAAAGAATTGGGTCTTTCCTGCTCTCTGTGTGTGTCAGGAAAACACCGGGTCGATTATCACAGGCCGGGGATAGAATTGAGTTTTTCCTGTTCACTGTGTTTGTCAGTACCACACCGGGTGGATTAACAATGACCGGGGATAGAATTGGGTTTTTCCTGCTCTCTGTGTGGGTCAGTATCACACCGGGTGGGATTAAATCAGGCCGGGGATAGAATTGGGTGTTTCGTGCTATCTCTCTCTGTGTTTGTACCAGACCGGGTGGGACTAACACAGGCCGGTGATAGAATTGGGTATTTCCTGCTCTCTGTGTGAGTCAGTACCACACCGGGTGAGGTGAACACAGGCCGGGGATGGAATTGTGTCTTTCCTGCTCTCTGTGTGCTTCAGAGCCACACCGGGTGGGATTAACACAGGCCGGGGATAGAATTGGATGTTTCCTGCTCTCTGTGTGTGTGTGTCTGTACCAGACCGGGTGGGGTTAACACAGGCCGGGGATGGAATTGGGTCTTTCCTGCTCTCTGTGTGGGTCAGTACCACACCGGGTGGGATTAACACAGGTCGGGGATAGAATTGGGTCTTTCCTGCTTTGTGTGTGTGTGTCAGTACCGGACCAGGAGGGATTAACACAGGCCGTGGAAAGAGCTGCGTCTTTCCTGCTCTCTCTGTGTGGGTCAGTTCCACACCGGGTGGGATTAACACAGGCCGGGGATAGAATTGAGTTATTCCAGCTCTCTCTATGTCGGTCATTACCACACCGGGTGGGATTAGCACAGACCGGCAATAGAATTAGGTTTTTTCTGCTCTCTATGTCGGTCATTACCACACCGGGTGGGATTAACACAGACCGGCAATAGAATTAGGTTTTTTCTGCTCTCTATGTCGGTCATTACCACACCGGGTGGGATTAACACAGACCGGCAATAGAATTAGGTTTTTTCTGCTCTCTATGTCGGTCATTACCACACCGGGTGGGATTAACACAGACCGGCAATAGAATTAGGTTTTTTCTGCTCTCTGTGTGGGTCAGTACCACACCGGGTGGGATTAACACCGACCGGGGATAGAATTGGGTTTTCTCTGCTCCCTCTGTGGGTCAGTATCACACCGGGTGGGATGAAAACAGGCCGGGGATAGAATTGGGTGTTTCCTGCTCTCTCTCTCTGTGTTTGTACCAGACCGGGTGGGACTAACACAGGCCGGTGATAGAATTGGATATTTCGTGCTCTCTGTGTGAGTCAGTACCACACCGAGTGAGGTTAACACAGGCCGGGGATGGAATTGTGTCTTTCCTGCTCTCTGTGTGCTTCAGTGCCACACCGGGTGGGATTAACACAGGCCGGGGATAGAATTGGGTGTTTCCTGCTCTCTCTCTGTGTGTCTGTACCAGACCGGGTGGGATTTACACAGGCCAGTGATAGAATTGGGCCTTTCCTGCTCTCTATGTGAGTCAGTACCACACCGGGTGGGGTTAACACAGGCCGGGGATAGAATTGTGTCTTTCCTGCTCTGTGTGTATGTCTCAGCACCAGACCGGGTGGGATTAACACAGGCCAGGGCAAGAATTGGGTCTTTCCTGCTCTGTGTGTGTGTGTCAGAACCAGAACGTGGGGTTAATACAGGGCAGGGAGAGAATTGGGTCTTCCCTGCTCAGTGTGTGTGTGTCCGCACCAGAACGGGTGTGATTAACACAGGCCGGGAATAGAATTGGGTCTTTCCTGCTCTGTGTGTATGTGTCAGCACCTGACCGGGTGGGATTAATGCAGCTCGAGGATAGAGCTGCGTCTTTCCTGCTTTCTGTGTGAGTCAGTACCACACCGGGTGGGATTAACACAGGCCGGGGATAGAATTGGGTCTTTCCTGCTCTCTGTGTGGGTCAGTACCACACCGGGTTGGATTAACACTGGCCGGGGATAGAATTGGGTCTTTCCTGCTCTCTGTGTGGGTCAGTACCATACCGGGTGGGATTAACACAGACCAGCAATAGAATTAGGTTTTTTCTGCTCTCTATATGGGTCAGTATCACACCTGGTGGGATTAACATAGGCTGGGATATAATTGGGTCTTTTCTGCTCTCTGTGTGGGTCAGTACCACACCGGATGGGATTAACACCGACCGGGGATAGAATTGGGTTTTTTCTGCTCTCTCTGTGGGTCAGTATCACACCGGGTGGGATTAAAACAGGCCGGGGTTAGAATTGGGTGTTTCCTGCTCTCTCTCTCTGTGTTTGTACCAGACCGGGTGGGACCAACACAGGCCGGTGATAGAATTGGGTATTTTCTGCTCTCTGTGTGAGTCAGTACCACATCGGGTGAGGTTAACACAGGCCGGGGATGGAATTGTGTCTTTCCTCCTCTCTGTGTGCTTCAGTGCCACACCGGGTGGGATTAACACAGGCCGGGGATAGAATTGGGTGTTTCCTGCTCTCTGTGTGTGTGTACCAGACCGGGTGGGATTTACACAGGCCAGTGATAGAATTGGGCTTTTCCTGCTCTCTATGTGAGTCAGTACCACACCGGGTGGGGTTAACACAGGCCGGGGATGGAATTGGGTTTTTGCTGCTCTCTGTATGGGTCAGTACCACACCGGGTGGGATAAACATAGGGCAGGGAGGGAATTGGATTTTTCCTGCTCTCTGTGTGTGGCAGTACCACACCGGATGGGATTAACACAGGCCAGGGATAGAATTGGGTTTTTCCTGCTCTCTATTTGGATCAATACTATACCGGGTGGGATTAACACAGGCCGGGGATCGGATTGGGTCTTTCCTGCGATCTGTGTGGGTCACTATCATACCGGGTGGGATTAACACAGGCCGGGGAAAGAATTGGGTCTTTCCTGCTCTCTGTGTGTGTCAGGAAAACACCGGGTCGATTATCACAGGCCGGGGATAGAATTGAGTTTTTCCTGTTCACTGTGTTTGTCAGTACCACACCGGGTGGATTAACAATGACCGGGGATAGAATTGGGTTTTTCCTGCTCTCTGTGTGGGTCAGTATCACACCGGGTGGGATTAAATCAGGCCGGGGATAGAATTGGGTGTTTCGTGCTATCTCTCTCTGTGTTTGTACCAGACCGGGTGGGACTAACACAGGCCGGTGATAGAATTGGGTATTTCCTGCTCTCTGTGTGAGTCAGTACCACACCGGGTGAGGTGAACACAGGCCGGGGATGGAATTGTGTCTTTCCTGCTCTCTGTGTGCTTCAGAGCCACACCGGGTGGGATTAACACAGGCCGGGGATAGAATTGGATGTTTCCTGCTCTCTGTGTGTGTGTGTCTGTACCAGACCGGGTGGGGTTAACACAGGCCGGGGATGGAATTGGGTCTTTCCTGCTCTCTGTGTGGGTCAGTACCACACCGGGTGGGATTAACACAGGTCGGGGATAGAATTGGGTCTTTCCTGCTTTGTGTGTGTGTGTCAGTACCGGACCAGGAGGGATTAACACAGGCCGTGGAAAGAGCTGCGTCTTTCCTGCTCTCTCTGTGTGGGTCAGTTCCACACCGGGTGGGATTAACACAGGCCGGGGATAGAATTGAGTTATTCCAGCTCTCTCTATGTCGGTCATTACCACACCGGGTGGGATTAGCACAGACCGGCAATAGAATTAGGTTTTTTCTGCTCTCTATGTCGGTCATTACCACACCGGGTGGGATTAACACAGACCGGCAATAGAATTAGGTTTTTTCTGCTCTCTGTGTGGGTCAGTACCACACCGGGTGGGATTAACACCGACCGGGGATAGAATTGGGTTTTTTCTGCTCCCTCTGTGGGTCAGTATCACACCGGGTGGGATGAAAACAGGCCGGGGATAGAATTGGGTGTTTCCTGCTCTCTCTCTCTGTGTTTGTACCAGACCGGGTGGGACTAACACAGGCCGGTGATAGAATTGGATATTTCGTGCTCTCTGTGTGAGTCAGTACCACACCGAGTGAGGTTAACACAGGCCGGGGATGGAATTGTGTCTTTCCTGCTCTCTGTGTGCTTCAGTGCCACACCGGGTGGGATTAACACAGGCCGGGGATAGAATTGGGTGTTTCCTGCTCTCTCTCTGTGTGTCTGTACCAGACCGGGTGGGATTTACACAGGCCAGTGATAGAATTGGGCTTTTCCTGCTCTCTATGTGAGTCAGTACCACACCGGGTGGGGTTAACACAGGCCGGGGATGGAACTGGGTTTTTGCTGCTCTCTGTATGGGTCAGTACCACACCGGGTGGGATAAACATAGGGCAGGGAGAGAATTGGATTTTTCCTGCTCTCTGTGTGTGGCAGTACCACACCGGATGGGATTAACACAGGCCAGGGATAGAATTGGGTTTTTCCTGCTCTCTATTTGGATCAATACTATACCGGGTGGGATTAACACAGGCCGGGGATCGGATTGGGTCTTTCCTGCGATCTGTGTGTGTCACTATCACACCGGGTGGGATTAACACAGGCCGGGGAAAGAATTGGGTCTTTCCTGTTCACTGTGTGTGTCAGGAAAACACCGGGTCGATTATCACAGGCCGGGGATAGAATTGAGTTTTTTTTCTTGTTCACTGTGTTTGTCAGTACCACACCGGGTGGATTAACAATGACCGGGAATAGAATTGGGTCTTTTCTGCTCTCTGTGTGTGTCAGTACCACACCGGGTCGATTAACACAGGTCGGGGATAGAATTGGGTCTTTCCTGCTCTCTGTGTGGGTCAGTATCACACCGGGTGGGATTAACATAGGCTGGGATATAATTGGTTCTTTACTGCTCTCTGTGTGGGTCAGTACCACACCGGCTGGGATTAACACAGGCCGCGGATGGAATTCGGTCTTTTCTGCTCTCTGTGTGGGTCAGTACCACACCGGCTGGGATTAACACAGACCGGGGATAGAATTGGGTCTTTCCTGCTTTGTGTGTGTGTGTCAGTACCAGACCGGGAGGGATTAACACAGGCCGCGGAAAGAGTTGCATCTTTCCTGCTCTCTCTGCTTGGGTCAGTTCCACACCGGGTGGGATTAACACAGGCCGGGGATAGAATTGGGTTATTCCAGCTCTCTCTGTGTGTCATTACCACACCGGGTGGGATTAACACAGACCGGGGATAGAATTAGGTCTTTTCTGCTCTCTGTGTCGGTCATTACCACACCGGGTGGGATTAACACAGACCGGCAATAGAATTAGGTTTTTTCTGCTCTCTGTGTGGGTCAGTATCACACCGGGTGGGATTAACATAGGCTGGGATATAATTGGGTCTTTTGTGCTCTCTGTGTGGGTCAGTACCACACCGGATGGGATTAACACCGACCGGGGATAGAATTGGGTTTTCTCTGCTCTCTCTGTGGGTCAGTATCACACCGGGTGGGATTAAAACAGGCCGGGGATAGAATTGGGTGTTTCCTGCTCTCTCTCTCTGTGTTTGTACCAGACCGGGTGGGACTAACACAGGCCGGTGATAGAATTGGGTATTTCCTGCTCTCTGTGTGAGTCAGTACCACACCAGGTGATGTTAACACAGGCCGGGGATGGAATTGTGTCTTTCCTGCTCTCTGTGTGCTTCAGTGCCACACCGGGTGGGATTAAAACAGGCCGGGGATAGAATTGGGTGTTTCCTGCTCTCTCTCTTTGTGTTTGTACCAGACCGGGTGGGACTAACACAGGCCGGTGATAGAATTGGGTATTTCCTGCTCTCTGTGTAAGTCAGTACCACACCGGGTGAGGTTAACACAGGCCGGGGATGGAATTGTGTATTTCCTGCTCTCTGTGTGCTTCAGTGCCACACCAGGTGGGATTAACACAGGCCGGGGATAGAATTGGGTGTTTCCTGCTCTCTGTGTGTGTGTCTGTACCAGACCGGGTGGGATTTACACAGGCCAGTGATACAATTGGACCTTTCCTGCTCTCTATGTGAGTCAGTACCACACCGGGTGGGGTTAACACAGGCCGGGGATGGAATTGTGTCTTTCCTGCTCTCTGTGTGCTTCAGTGCCACACCGGGTGGGATTAACACAGGTCGGGGATAGAATTGGGTCTTTCCTGCTCTCTTTCTGTGTGTCTGTACCAGACCAGGTGGGATTTACACAGGCCAGTGATAGAATTGGGCCTTTCCTGCTCTCTGTGTGAGTCAGTACCACACCGGGTGGGGTTAACACAGGCCGGGGATGGAATTGGGTTTTTGCTGCTCTCTGTATGGGTCAGTACCACACCGGGTGGGATAAACATAGGGCAGGGAGAGAATTGGATTTTTCCTGCTCTCTGTGTGTGGCAGTACCACACCGGATGGGATTAACACAGGCCAGGGATAGAATTGGGTTTTTCCTGCTCTCTATTTGGATCAATACTATACCGGGTGGGATTAACACAGGCCGGGGATCGGATTGGGTCTTTCCTGCGATCTGTGTGTGTCACTATCACACCGGGTGGGATTAACACAGGCTGGGGAAAGAATTGGGTCTTTCCTGTTCACTGTGTTTGTCAGTACCACACCGGGTGGATTAACAATGACCGGGTATAGAATTGGGTCTTTTCTGCTCTCTGTGTGTGTCAGTACCACACCGGGTGGGATAAACATAGGGCAGGGAGAGAATTGGATTTTTCCTGCTCTCTGTGTGTGGCAGTACCACACCGGATGGGATTAACACAGGCCAGGGATAGAATTGGGTTTTTCCTGCTCTCTATTTGGATCAATACTATACCGGGTGGGATTAACACAGGCCGGGGATCGGATTGGGTCTTTCCTGCGATCTGTGTGTGTCACTATCACACCGGGTGGGATTAACACAGGCCGTGGAAAGAATTGGGTCTTTCCTGCTCTCTGTGTGTGTCAGGAAAACACCGGGTCGATTATCACAGGTCGGGGATAGAATTGAGTTTTTCCTGTTCACTGTGTTTGTCAGTACCACACCGGGTGGATTGACAATGACCGAGAATAGAATTGGGTCTTTTCTGCTCTCTGTGTGTGTCAGTACCACACCGGGTCGATTAACACAGGTCGGGGATAGAATTGGGTCTTTCCTGCTCTCTGTGTGGGTCAGTATCACACCGGGTGGGATTAACATAGGCTGGGATATAATTGGGTCTTTCCTGCTTTGTGTGTGTGTGTCAGTACCAGACCGGGAGGGATTAACACAGGCTGCGGAAAGAGTTGCGTCTTTCCTGCTCTCTCTGTGTGGGTCAGTTCCACACCGGGTGGATTAACACAGGCCGGGGATAGAATTGGGTTATTCCAGCTCTCTCTGTGTGTCATTACCACATCGGGTGGGATTAACACAGGCCGGGGATGGAATTCGGTTTTTTCTGCTCTCTGTGTCGGTCATTACCACACCGGGTGGGATTAACACAGACCGGCAATAGAATTTGTTTTTTTCTGATCTCTGTGTGGGTCAGTATCACACCGGGTGGGATTAACATAGGCTGGGATATAATTGGGTCTTTTCTGCTCTCTGTGTGGGTCAGTACCACACCGGGTGGGATTAACACCGACCGGGGATAGAATTGGGTGTTTCCTGCTCTCTCTCTCTGTGTTTGTACCAGACCGGGTGGGAATAACACAGGCCAGTGATAGAATTGGGTATTTCCTGCTCTCTGTGTGCTTCAGTGCCACACCAGGTGGGATTAACACAGGCCGGGGATAGAATTGGGTGTTTCCTGCTCTCTGTGTGTGTGTCTGTACCAGACCGGGTGGGATTTACACAGGCCAGTGATAGAATTGGGCCTTTCCTGCTCTCTATGTGAGTCAGTACCACACCGGGTGGGGTTAACACAGGCCGGGGATGGAATTGGGTTTTTGCTGCTCTCTGTATGGGTCAGTACCACACCGGGTGGGATAAACATAGGGCAGGGAGAGAATTGGATTTTTCCGGCTTTCTGTGTTTGGCAGTACCACACCGGATGGGATTAACACAGGCCAGGGATAGAATTGGGTTTTTCCTGCTCTCTATTTGGATCAATACCATACCGGGTGGGATTAACACAGGCCGGGGATCGGATTAGGTCTTTCCTGCTCTCTGTGTGTGTCAGTAAAACACCGGGTCGATTATCACAGGCCGGGGATAGAATTGAGTTTTTCCTGTTCACTGTGTTTGTCAGTACCACACCGGGTGGATTAACAATGACCAGGAATAGAATTGGGTCTTGTCTGCTCTCTGTGTGTGTCAGTCCCACACCGGGTCGATTAACACAGGTCGGGGATAGAATTAGGTTTTTTCTGCTCTCTGTGTGGGTCAGTATCACACCGGGTGGGATTAACGTAGTCTCGGATATAATTGGGTCTTTTCTGCTCTCTGTGTGGGTCAGTACCACACCGGGTGGGATTAACACAGGCCGGGGATAGAATTGGGTGTTTCCTGCTCACTCTGTGTGTGTCTGTACCAGACCGGGAGGGATTAACACAGGCCGTTGATAGAATTGGGTCTTTCCTGCACTCTGTGTGAGTCAGTACCACACCGGGTGAGGTTAACACAGGCCGCGGATGGAATTGGGTCTTTACTGCTCTCTGTGTGCTTCAGTGCCTCACCGGGTGGGATTAACGCAGGCCGGGGATAGAATTGGGTCTTTCCTGCTCTCTGTGTGTGTCAGTACCACACCGGGCGGGATTAACACAGGCCGGGAATAGAATTGGGTCTTTCCTGCTCTGTGTGTATGTGTCAGCACCAGACCGGGTGGGATTAACACAGGCCAGGGCAAGAATTGGGTCTTTCCTGCTCTGTGTGTGGGTCATTACCACACCGGGTGGGATTAACACAGGGCAGGGAGAGAATTGGATCTTTCCTGCTCTGTGTGTGTGTGTCAGCACCAGACCGGGTGGGATTTACACAGGCCGGGAATAGAATTGGGTCTTTCCTGCTCTGCGTGTGTGTGTCAGCACCAGACCGGGTCTGATTAACACATGCCAGGGCAAGAATTGGGTCTTTCCTTCTCTGTGTGTGTGTGTCAGCACCAGACCCGGTGGGGTTAATACAGGGCAGGGAGAGAATTGGATCTTTCCTGCTCTCTGTGTGGGTCAGTACCACACCGGGTGGGATTAACACAGGGCAGGGAGAGAATTGGGTCTTTCCTGCTCTCTGTGTGGTTCAATCCCACACCGGGTGGGATTAACACAGGGCAGGGAGAGAATTGGGTCTTTCCTGCTCTCTCAGTGAGTCAGTACCAGACCGGGTGGAATTAACACAGGCCGGGGATAGAATTGGATCTTTCCTGCTCTGTGCGTGTGTGTCAGTACCAGACCGGATGGAATTAACACAGGCCAGGGATAGAATTGGATCTTTCCTGCTCTGTGTGTGTGTGTCAGTACCAGACCAGGAGGGATAAACACAGGCCGGGGATAGAATTGTGTCTTTCCTGCTCTCTGTGTGAGTCATTACCACACCGGGTGGGATTAGCACCCACCGGGGATAGAATTGCGTCTTTCCTGCTCTCTTTGTTTGTCATTACCACACCGGGTGGGATTAACACAGACCGGGGACAGAATTGGGTTTTTCATGCTCTCTTTGCTTGTCATTACCACACCGGGTGGGATTAACACAGGCCGGGGATAGTATTTGGCCTTTCCTGCTCTCTGTGTAGGTCGGTACCACACCGACTGGGATTAGCACAGGCCGGGGATAGTATTGGGCCTTTCCTGCTCTCTGTGTATGTCAGTACCACAACGGTGGGATTAACACAGACTGGGATAGAATTGGTTCTTTCCTGCTCTCTGTGTGGGTCAGTACCACACCGAGTGGGATTAACACAGGCCTGGGATAGTATTGGCCCTTTTCTGCTCTCTGTGTAGCTCAGTACCACACCGAGTGGGATTAACACAGGCCGGGGATAGAATTGGCTTTCTTCTGCTCTCTGTATGGGTCAGTACCACACCGGTGGGTTTAACACAGGCTGGGATAGAATTGGTTCTTTCCTGCTCTCTGTGTGGGTCAGTACCCCACCGGATGGTATTAACACAGACCGGGGATAGAATCGGGTCTTTCCTGCTCTCTCTGTGGCTCAGTGCCGCACCGGGTGGGACTAACACAGGCCGGGAATAGAATTGGGTCTTTCCTGCTCTGTGTGTATGTGTCAGCACCAGACCGGGTGGGATTAACACAGGCCAGGGCAAGAATTGGGTCTTTCCTGCTCTGTGTGTGGGTCATTACCACACCGGGTGGGATTAACACAGGGCAGGGAGAGAATTGGATCTTTCCTGCTCTGTGTGTGTGTGTCAGCACCAGACCGGGTGGGATTTACACAGGCCGGGAATAGAATTGGGTCTTTCCTGCTCTGCGTGTGTGTGTCAGCACCAGACCGGGTCTGATTAACACATGCCAGGGCAAGAATTGGGTCTTTCCTTCTCTGTGTGTGTGTGTCAGCACCAGACCCGGTGGGGTTAATACAGGGCAGGGAGAGAATTGGATCTTTCCTGCTCTCTGTGTGGGTCAGTACCACACCGGGTGGGATTAACACAGGGCAGGGAGAGAATTGGGTCTTTCCTGCTCTCTGTGTGGTTCAATCCCACACCGGGTGGGATTAACACAGGGCAGGGAGAGAATTGGGTCTTTCCTGCTCTCTCAGTGAGTCAGTACCAGACCGGGTGGAATTAACACAGGCCGGGGATAGAATTGGATCTTTCCTGCTCTGTGCGTGTGTGTCAGTACCAGACCGGATGGAATTAACACAGGCCAGGGATAGAATTGGATCTTTCCTGCTCTGTGTGTGTGTGTCAGTACCAGACCAGGAGGGATAAACACAGGCCGGGGATAGAATTGTGTCTTTCCTGCTCTCTGTGTGAGTCATTACCACACCGGGTGGGATTAGCACCCACCGGGGATAGAATTGCGTCTTTCCTGCTCTCTTTGTTTGTCATTACCACACCGGGTGGGATTAACACAGACCGGGGACAGAATTGGGTTTTTCATGCTCTCTTTGCTTGTCATTACCACACCGGGTGGGATTAACACAGGCCGGGGATAGTATTTGGCCTTTCCTGCTCTCTGTGTAGGTCGGTACCACACCGACTGGGATTAGCACAGGCCGGGGATAGTATTGGGCCTTTCCTGCTCTCTGTGTATGTCAGTACCACAACGGTGGGATTAACACAGACTGGGATAGAATTGGTTCTTTCCTGCTCTCTGTGTGGGTCAGTACCACACCGAGTGGGATTAACACAGGCCTGGGATAGAATTGGTTCTTTCCTGCTCTCTGTGTGGGTCAGTACCCCACCGGATGGTATTAACACAGACCGGGGATAGAATCGGGTCTTTCCTGCTCTCTCTGTGTAGCTCAGTACCACACCGAGTGGGATTAACACAGGCCGGGGATAGAATTGGCTTTCTTCTGCTCTCTGTATGGGTCAGTACCACACCGGTGGGTTTAACACAGGCTGGGATAGAATTGGTTCTTTCCTGCTCTCTGTGTGGGTCAGTACCCCACCGGATGGTATTAACACAGACCGGGGATAGAATCGGGTCTTTCCTGCTCTCTCTGTGGCTCAGTGCCGCACCGGGTGGGACTAACACAGGCCGGGGATAGTACTGGGCCTTTCCTGCTCTCTGTGTAGGTCAGTACCGCAGCGAGTGGGATTGACACAGGCCGGAGAGAGTTTTGGGCCTTTCCTGCTCTCTGTGTAGGTCAGTACCACACTGGTGGGATTAACACAGGCTGGGATAGAATTGGTTCTTTCCTGATCTCTGTGTGGGTCAGTACCCCACCGGATGGTAATAAGACAGACCGGGGACGGAATTGGGTCTTTCCTGCTCTCTGTGTAGGTCAGCACCACACCGAGTGCGATTAACACAGGCCGGGGAAAGAATTGGCTTTTTTCTGCTCTCTGTATGGGTCAGTACCACACCGAGTGGGATTAACTCAGGCCGTGGATAGTATTGGGCCTTTTCTGCTCTCTGTGTAGGTCAGTACCACACTTGTGGGATTAACACAGGCTGGGATAGAATTGGTTCTTTCCTGCTCTCTGTGTGGGTCAGTACCCCACCGGATGGTATTAACACAGACCGGGGATAGAATCGGGTCTTTCCTGCTTTCTCTGTGGCTCAGTACCACACCGGGTGGGATTAACACAGGCCGGGGATAGTATTGGGCCTTTCCTGCTCTCTGTGTAGGTCAGTACCACAGCGAGTGGGATTAACACAGGCCGGGGATAGTATTGGGCCTTTCCTGCTCTCTGTGTAGGTCAGTACCACACCGGTGGGATTAACACAGGCTGGGATAGAATTGGTTTTTTCCTGCTCTCTGTGTGGGTCAGTACCCCACCGGATGGTATTAACACAGACGGGGGACAGAATTGGTCCTTTCCTGCTCTCTGTGTCGTTCAGTACCACACCGATTGGGATTAACACAGGCCGGGGATAGAATTCGCTTTTTTCTGCTCTCTGTATGGGTCAGTACCACACCGGGTGGGATAAACATAGGGCAGGGAGAGAATTGGATTTTTCCTGCTCTCTGTGTGTGGCAGTACCACACCGGATGGGATTAACACAGGCCAGGGATAGAATTGGGTTTTTCCTGCTCTCTATTTGGATCAATACTATACCGGGTGGGATTAACACAGGCCGGGGATCGGATTGGGTCTTTCCTGCGATCTGTGTGTGTCACTATCACACCGGGTGGGATTAACACAGGCCGGGGAAAGAATTGGGTCTTTCCTGTTCACTGTGTGTGTCAGGAAAACACCGGGTCGATTATCACAGGCCGGGGATAGAATTGAGTTTTTTTTCTTGTTCACTGTGTTTGTCAGTACCACACCGGGTGGATTAACAATGACCGGGAATAGAATTGGGTCTTTTCTGCTCTCTGTGTGTGTCAGTACCACACCGGGTCGATTAACACAGGTCGGGGATAGAATTGGGTCTTTCCTGCTCTCTGTGTGGGTCAGTATCACACCGGGTGGGATTAACATAGGCTGGGATATAATTGGTTCTTTACTGCTCTCTGTGTGGGTCAGTACCACACCGGCTGGGATTAACACAGGCCGCGGATGGAATTCGGTCTTTTCTGCTCTCTGTGTGGGTCAGTACCACACCGGCTGGGATTAACACAGACCGGGGATAGAATTGGGTCTTTCCTGCTTTGTGTGTGTGTGTCAGTACCAGACCGGGAGGGATTAACACAGGCCGCGGAAAGAGTTGCATCTTTCCTGCTCTCTCTGCTTGGGTCAGTTCCACACCGGGTGGGATTAACACAGGCCGGGGATAGAATTGGGTTATTCCAGCTCTCTCTGTGTGTCATTACCACACCGGGTGGGATTAACACAGACCGGGGATAGAATTAGGTCTTTTCTGCTCTCTGTGTCGGTCATTACCACACCGGGTGGGATTAACACAGACCGGCAATAGAATTAGGTTTTTTCTGCTCTCTGTGTGGGTCAGTATCACACCGGGTGGGATTAACATAGGCTGGGATATAATTGGGTCTTTTGTGCTCTCTGTGTGGGTCAGTACCACACCGGATGGGATTAACACCGACCGGGGATAGAATTGGGTTTTCTCTGCTCTCTCTGTGGGTCAGTATCACACCGGGTGGGATTAAAACAGGCCGGGGATAGAATTGGGTGTTTCCTGCTCTCTCTCTCTGTGTTTGTACCAGACCGGGTGGGACTAACACAGGCCGGTGATAGAATTGGGTATTTCCTGCTCTCTGTGTGAGTCAGTACCACACCAGGTGATGTTAACACAGGCCGGGGATGGAATTGTGTCTTTCCTGCTCTCTGTGTGCTTCAGTGCCACACCGGGTGGGATTAAAACAGGCCGGGGATAGAATTGGGTGTTTCCTGCTCTCTCTCTTTGTGTTTGTACCAGACCGGGTGGGACTAACACAGGCCGGTGATAGAATTGGGTATTTCCTGCTCTCTGTGTAAGTCAGTACCACACCGGGTGAGGTTAACACAGGCCGGGGATGGAATTGTGTATTTCCTGCTCTCTGTGTGCTTCAGTGCCACACCAGGTGGGATTAACACAGGCCGGGGATAGAATTGGGTGTTTCCTGCTCTGTGTGTGTGTGTCAGCACCAGACCGGGTGGGATTTACACAGGCCGGGAATAGAATTGGGTCTTTCCTGCTCTGCGTGTGTGTGTCAGCACCAGACCGGGTCTGATTAACACATGCCAGGGCAAGAATTGGGTCTTTCCTTCTCTGTGTGTGTGTGTCAGCACCAGACCCGGTGGGGTTAATACAGGGCAGGGAGAGAATTGGATCTTTCCTGCTCTCTGTGTGGGTCAGTACCACACCGGGTGGGATTAACACAGGGCAGGGAGAGAATTGGGTCTTTCCTGCTCTCTGTGTGGTTCAATCCCACACCGGGTGGGATTAACACAGGGCAGGGAGAGAATTGGGTCTTTCCTGCTCTCTCAGTGAGTCAGTACCAGACCGGGTGGAATTAACACAGGCCGGGGATAGAATTGGATCTTTCCTGCTCTGTGCGTGTGTGTCAGTACCAGACCGGATGGAATTAACACAGGCCAGGGATAGAATTGGATCTTTCCTGCTCTGTGTGTGTGTGTCAGTACCAGACCAGGAGGGATAAACACAGGCCGGGGATAGAATTGTGTCTTTCCTGCTCTCTGTGTGAGTCATTACCACACCGGGTGGGATTAGCACCCACCGGGGATAGAATTGCGTCTTTCCTGCTCTCTTTGTTTGTCATTACCACACCGGGTGGGATTAACACAGACCGGGGACAGAATTGGGTTTTTCATGCTCTCTTTGCTTGTCATTACCACACCGGGTGGGATTAACACAGGCCGGGGATAGTATTTGGCCTTTCCTGCTCTCTGTGTAGGTCGGTACCACACCGACTGGGATTAGCACAGGCCGGGGATAGTATTGGGCCTTTCCTGCTCTCTGTGTATGTCAGTACCACAACGGTGGGATTAACACAGACTGGGATAGAATTGGTTCTTTCCTGCTCTCTGTGTGGGTCAGTACCACACCGAGTGGGATTAACACAGGCCTGGGATAGTATTGGCCCTTTTCTGCTCTCTGTGTAGCTCAGTACCAAACCGAGTGGGATTAACACAGGCCGGGGATAGAATTGGCTTTCTTCTGCTCTCTGTATGGGTCAGTACCACACCGGTGGGTTTAACACAGGCTGGGATAGAATTGGTTCTTTCCTGCTCTCTGTGTGGGTCAGTACCCCACCGGATGGTATTAACACAGACCGGGGATAGAATCGGGTCTTTCCTGCTCTCTCTGTGGCTCAGTGCCGCACCGGGTGGGACTAACACAGGCCGGGAATAGAATTGGGTCTTTCCTGCTCTGTGTGTATGTGTCAGCACCAGACCGGGTGGGATTAACACAGGCCAGGGCAAGAATTGGGTCTTTCCTGCTCTGTGTGTGGGTCATTACCACACCGGGTGGGATTAACACAGGGCAGGGAGAGAATTGGATCTTTCCTGCTCTGTGTGTGTGTGTCAGCACCAGACCGGGTGGGATTTACACAGGCCGGGAATAGAATTGGGTCTTTCCTGCTCTGCGTGTGTGTGTCAGCACCAGACCGGGTCTGATTAACACATGCCAGGGCAAGAATTGGGTCTTTCCTTCTCTGTGTGTGTGTGTCAGCACCAGACCCGGTGGGGTTAATACAGGGCAGGGAGAGAATTGGATCTTTCCTGCTCTCTGTGTGGGTCAGTACCACACCGGGTGGGATTAACACAGGGCAGGGAGAGAATTGGGTCTTTCCTGCTCTCTGTGTGGTTCAATCCCACACCGGGTGGGATTAACACAGGGCAGGGAGAGAATTGGGTCTTTCCTGCTCTCTCAGTGAGTCAGTACCAGACCGGGTGGAATTAACACAGGCCGGGGATAGAATTGGATCTTTCCTGCTCTGTGCGTGTGTGTCAGTACCAGACCGGATGGAATTAACACAGGCCAGGGATAGAATTGGATCTTTCCTGCTCTGTGTGTGTGTGTCAGTACCAGACCAGGAGGGATAAACACAGGCCGGGGATAGAATTGTGTCTTTCCTGCTCTCTGTGTGAGTCATTACCACACCGGGTGGGATTAGCACCCACCGGGGATAGAATTGCGTCTTTCCTGCTCTCTTTGTTTGTCATTACCACACCGGGTGGGATTAACACAGACCGGGGACAGAATTGGGTTTTTCATGCTCTCTTTGCTTGTCATTACCACACCGGGTGGGATTAACACAGGCCGGGGATAGTATTTGGCCTTTCCTGCTCTCTGTGTAGGTCGGTACCACACCGACTGGGATTAGCACAGGCCGGGGATAGTATTGGGCCTTTCCTGCTCTCTGTGTATGTCAGTACCACAACGGTGGGATTAACACAGACTGGGATAGAATTGGTTCTTTCCTGCTCTCTGTGTGGGTCAGTACCACACCGAGTGGGATTAACACAGGCCTGGGATAGAATTGGTTCTTTCCTGCTCTCTGTGTGGGTCAGTACCCCACCGGATGGTATTAACACAGACCGGGGATAGAATCGGGTCTTTCCTGCTCTCTCTGTGTAGCTCAGTACCACACCGAGTGGGATTAACACAGGCCGGGGATAGAATTGGCTTTCTTCTGCTCTCTGTATGGGTCAGTACCACACCGGTGGGTTTAACACAGGCTGGGATAGAATTGGTTCTTTCCTGCTCTCTGTGTGGGTCAGTACCCCACCGGATGGTATTAACACAGACCGGGGATAGAATCGGGTCTTTCCTGCTCTCTCTGTGGCTCAGTGCCGCACCGGGTGGGACTAACACAGGCCGGGGATAGTACTGGGCCTTTCCTGCTCTCTGTGTAGGTCAGTACCGCAGCGAGTGGGATTGACACAGGCCGGAGAGAGTTTTGGGCCTTTCCTGCTCTCTGTGTAGGTCAGTACCACACTGGTGGGATTAACACAGGCTGGGATAGAATTGGTTCTTTCCTGATCTCTGTGTGGGTCAGTACCCCACCGGATGGTAATAAGACAGACCGGGGACGGAATTGGGTCTTTCCTGCTCTCTGTGTAGGTCAGCACCACACCGAGTGCGATTAACACAGGCCGGGGAAAGAATTGGCTTTTTTCTGCTCTCTGTATGGGTCAGTACCACACCGAGTGGGATTAACTCAGGCCGTGGATAGTATTGGGCCTTTTCTGCTCTCTGTGTAGGTCAGTACCACACTTGTGGGATTAACACAGGCTGGGATAGAATTGGTTCTTTCCTGCTCTCTGTGTGGGTCAGTACCCCACCGGATGGTATTAACACAGACCGGGGATAGAATCGGGTCTTTCCTGCTTTCTCTGTGGCTCAGTACCACACCGGGTGGGATTAACACAGGCCGGGGATAGTATTGGGCCTTTCCTGCTCTCTGTGTAGGTCAGTACCACAGCGAGTGGGATTAACACAGGCCGGGGATAGTATTGGGCCTTTCCTGCTCTCTGTGTAGGTCAGTACCACACCGGTGGGATTAACACAGGCTGGGATAGAATTGGTTTTTTCCTGCTCTCTGTGTGGGTCAGTACCCCACCGGATGGTATTAACACAGACGGGGGACAGAATTGGTCCTTTCCTGCTCTCTGTGTCGTTCAGTACCACACCGATTGGGATTAACACAGGCCGGGGATAGAATTCGCTTTTTTCTGCTCTCTGTATGGGTCAGTACCACACCGGTGGGATTAACACAGGCTGGGATAGAATTGGTTCTTTCTTGCTCTCTGTGTGTGCCAGTACCCCACCGAATGGTATTAACACAGACCGGGGATAGAATCGGGTCCTTCCTGCTCTCTCTGTGGCTCAATACCACACCGGGTGGGATTAACACAGGGCGGGGACAGACTTGGGTTTTTCCTGCTCTCTGTGTGAGACAGTACCACACCGGGTGGGATTAACACAGGCCAGGGATAGAATTGTGTCTATCCTGCTCTCTGTGTGCCTCAATACCTCACCGGATGGGATTAACAAAGGCCGTGAATAAAAGTGATTCTTTTCTGCTCTCTTTGGAGCTCAGTACCACACTGGGTGAAAGCCGCTAACTCAGCAGAGTCTGAGGATGGAGCCTGGTCTGTCCCAATGAGGACAGAGAGTGACTGGTGAAATGGACAGTCACCCGGCAGATTGAACTTTACACATTGAACTGTGAAGTGATGCATATCGGTAGGAAATATGAGGAAAGGCAAACTAATGTGGGTGGTGGAATGGACAGATCTCGGGCTGTACTAATTTCTGAGGCAGCAGGAAACTGAGAAGGCTGCTAAAAAAAACAACATATCGTGTCTTTGGCTTTATAAACACAGCACAGAGTAATAAAACGCAGGAGGAAATGCTGATGTTTATACATCATTGGTTAGGTCCCAGCTGGAGAATTGTGTCGAATTCTGATCACCACACTTTGGTAAAGATGACAAGGACTTAGTGAAGATACAGAGGTGATTTACTCGAATGGTAGCAGGGATCTGGGAATTCAGTTACGTGGAGAGATTGGAAAAGGTGGGATTTTTCTCTTCAGAGCAGTGAAGGGTAAGAGGAGATTTCACACAGAATCCAAAGTCATAAATGGTTTTGATAGGGTAATTAATGTGAAACTGTTTCCAGTGTCAGAAAGTTCAGTATGAAGAAGACATAGATTGAAGGTAATTGACAAAGAACCAGAGGTGAAATGAGGAGAATTTTCTTGCACAGCGAGTTGTTGGGATCCGGAATTTACTGCCTGAAAACATGGTGGAAGCAGATTCAATAATAATTTGGTGGAGAAGGCAGATGGAATCCTTTCCTTTATTCGCTGAGGTACAGAATAAAAGAGCAGGGAAATTATGCTGGAACTGCATAACTCATTGGCGAGGCCACAACTTGAGTCCTGATTGCAATTCTGGTCACCTCATTACAGAAAGGATCTAATTGCACTAGAGAGGGGACATAGGAGATTTATGAGTATGTTGCTAGGACTAGAAAAAATGCAGCTGTGAGGAACGATTGGATAGGCTGGGGTTGTTCTCTATCGAATAGAGAAGGTACATTCATTCATATATCAGGAGCAAGAGGGTAACTAGAGAAAGGATTGGCCCACTCAAGGACAAAGGAGGAACATTATGCGTGGAGTCAGTGAAAATGGGTGAGATTCTAAACGAGTACTTTGCATTGGTATTCACCGAGGAGAGGGACATGACGGATGTTGAGGTTAGGGATAGATGTTTGATTACTCTAGGTCAAGTCCGCATAAGGAGGGAGGAAGTGTTGGGTATTCTAAAAGGCATTAAGGTGGACAAGTCCCCAGGTCCGGATGGGATCTATCCCAGGTTACTGTGGGAAGCGAGAGAGGAAATATCTGGGGCCTTAACAGATATCTTTGCAGCATCCTTAAACATGGGTGAGGTCCGGGAGGACTGGAGAATTGCTAATGTTGTCCCCTTGTTTAAGAAGGGTATCAGGGATAATCCAGGTAATTATAGACCGGTGTGCCTGACGTCAGTGGTAGGGAAGCTGCTGGAGAAGATACTGAGGGATAGGATCTATTCCCATTTGGAAGAAAATGGGCTTATCAGTGATAGGCAACATGGTTTTGTGCAGGGAAGGTCATGTCCTACCAACTTAATAGAATTCCTTGAGGAAGTGACAAAGTTGATTGATGAGGGAAGGGCTGTAGATGTCATATACATGGACTTCAGTAAGGCATTTGATGGAGAAAGTGAAGTCGCATGGGGTCCGGGGTGTACTAACTAGATGGATAAAGAACTGGCTGGGCAACAGGAGACAGAGAGTAGCAGTGGAAGGGAGTTTCTCAAAATGGAGACGTGTGACCAGTGGTGTTCCACAGGGATCCGCGCTGGGACCACTGTTGTTTGTGATATACATAAATGATTTGGAGGAAAGTATAGGAGGCCTGATTAGCATTTTGCAGGCGACACTAAGATTGGTGGTGTAGCAGATAGTGAAGGGGACTGTCAGAGAATACAGCAGAATATAGATAGATTGGAGAGTTGGGCAGAGAAGTGGCAGATGGAGTTCAATCAGGGCAAATGCGAGGTGATGCATTTTGGAAGATCCAATTCAAGAGTGAACGATACAATAAATGGAAAAGTCCTGGGGTAAATTGATGTATAGAGAGATTTGGATGTACAGAGAGATTTGGGTGTTCAGGTCCATTGTTCCCTGAAGGTGGCAACGCAGGTCAATAGAGTGGTCAAGAAGGCATACGGCATGCTTTCCTTCATCGGACGGGGTATTGAGTACAAGAGTTGGCTGGCCATTTTACAGTTGTATAAGACTTTGGTTCGGCCACATTTGGAATACTGCGTGCAGTTCTGGTCGCCACATTACCAAAAGGATGTAGATGCTTTGGAGAGGGTGCAGAGGAGGTTCACCAGGATGTTGCCTGGTATGAAGGGCGCAAGCTATGAAGAGAGCTTGAGTAGATTAGGATTATTTTCATTAGAAAGACGGAGGTTGAGGGGGACCTGATTGAGGTGTACAAAATCATGAGAGGTATAGACAGGGTGGATAGCAAGAGGCTTTTTCCCAGAGTGGAGGATTCAATTACTAGGGGTCACGAGTTCAAAGTGAGAGGGGAAAAGTTTAGGGGGGATATGCGTGGAAGGTTCTTTACGCAGAGGGTGGTGGGTGCCTGGAACGCGTTGCCAGCGGAGGTGGTGGACGCGGGCACGATAGCGTCTTTTAAGATGTATCTAGACAGATACATGAATGGGCAGGAAGCAAAGAGATACAGAACCTTAGAAAATAGGCGACAGGTTTCGATAGAGGATCTGGATCGGCGCAGGATTGGAGGGCCGAAGGGCCTGTTCCTGTGCTATAATTTTCTTTGTTCTTTGTACAAGCTGAAGATGGTGGGACCATGGACCTCCTGCTGTTCCATTCCATCCCCAATCCCTCACCCCAACCCTCCCCTTCTGGTTTCATACTCTCCAATGATCACCCAAAACTGCCAGCTTCACAGTCGCAGTAGCTACAGGAGACAGAGAGAGAGAGCAACAGCACAGCACTGATGGTGAAGCCCCATCACTTTGTCTGATAGTCACAGCCATCAGATCAAATACTTACACAGTCTGTACCTTAGAGGCTGGGATAGAGTCGGAATCTACACGTGGTGTGTCACCGAGCACGAGTGAGCTGCAGCCAGGCCAGGGGGAAAGGATCGTTCTTGTGTCAGATTACTGGAGCTCGATGTCACAAACGAGTTATAATGCACAGGACTCAGATGTGAACATTGCTGGAGCAGTATACAGGAGAATGCTGATGGATATGTACACTGATATACTGTGTCCATTGACAGGCCTGTCAGGCAGTCTGTTGTCACTGTCAAGGAACATGGAGGAGTCCAGCTCCAACATGGCACCGGACATTGCACAGAGCTTGAAGCCCATTCTTTCCCCTGTGGAAGTGGTCACTAACTCCATGACAGCCCTGGTGGACCCAGACGTGATACAGTGTCTGGTGATCATTGTCTCATCTTCCACTGCCGCTCAGATTGAAGACACCCAACCACTCAGTGCTGCAGTGGAAGCTCAGACTGAGGTCATGAGATAGATGTTTGCTGCCATGCAGGATCAGACTGCTGCCATCATGGCTGTGGATCCCAGTGTTCAGAAGGGTTTGCAGGCTCTCACAGCAGTCCAGCAATCTGTGATCCAGTAGATTACTAGGATTACTGAGGTGTCTCCCCAGGGGAGTGACAGTGTCTCCGTGGAACATGAAGCTGCTGTCCTCTCTCAGGCTGACAGTATTGGTTCTGCCTTCAATGTCACTCCACCAGTGTCCTTACTCTTACCCATCAGCCAGACCAGGCTGCTGCTGCCCATGTCGTGGTGGTGCAGTCCGAATCCGAGCCCTCAAACCCAGAGCTCCTCGAGGACGTCCTGCAAGGCCATCTGCAGTCTCTCCCCAGTGAAAGTCAGCAGCCTTTCACCAGCCATGCTGCAGCCACTGGGGAAACACTGTGTAGGAGCACAAGGCAAGTCGAGGGAACCCACAAGACAGGCACTCAGGTAATACATAATGGTGAATAGTTCAGTTTTGTTTGTATAATTGAATGTTTTGTTGGATAAAGGTGTTAATGAAATGGTTTTTCTTGGTGTTTTGTATTGCAGGATGGTGACCAAGGGGACACTGTGATGGGGCATCTCAGATGGGTGTAATGGTGGAGAATGGGGGATTCATCGTGGGAAAGGGAAGTTGTCCCATTGGAACCGAAATCTTAACAGACACTGTCCGACAGCCTGTCTGGGTCGAAGGCATCCAGGAAATATCCTCCCTGCCTCCTCCTCCTCCTGAGGAGACCTCCGGATTCCTGGTGCCAATCCTTGTGTCCTCATGATAGTGATGATATGAAGGGTGCATCAGAACACCATGAACTTGGACACCTGCTCCCGTGTGTACTGGAGGGCTCCCCCCGGGCGGGTCAGACATCAGAAGCATTGCTTCATCACACCAATGGTCTGTTCCACCATGTTCCTGCTGGAGTGTTTGACTGACAGTGGGACGAGGGTTTGGGTGTGCAGAAGGTAT
Source organism: Heterodontus francisci (assembly GCF_036365525.1). NCBI lineage: Eukaryota > Metazoa > Chordata > Chondrichthyes > Heterodontiformes > Heterodontidae > Heterodontus > Heterodontus francisci. The sequence continues at coordinate 1,655,329 of NW_027140740.1, read as the reverse complement.
AGCCATGCACAGATGGGGTTATCCATTGTCTCTGAGGATCCAAATTTTGGTTCTCCATGGAGGTCTGATGTGTTAGGAATATCTGACTGCTTCCGAATGAAGGTATGGTGGCTGCTGCCAGGACAGTGCACATTCACCAAAATGATGTACTGGGCATGCGCACACACCAACTGTACATTAATGGAGTGCGGGCTGTTACAGTTCATGTACCTCTCCCCGTTGACATGGCGGCCCCGCAGGGACACCTACACCATCAGGAATCCCGTTATCCTGACAAAGCCACCGGATCTCTCAACCTGCTTCTCCCTGCTGAGGCAGCAGACGGTATAATTCACCTCACTCGGAAGAGGTGGCTTCTGTCACATAGCGGATACATCAATAAACAACTGACTGGGAGATTGATACTCATTGAAAAGGAGGGTCAGCGTGCAATTGGATAAAATGTGGCACAAGGACAGAAAACACCAAGTTGTGACAAATGGTTGTATTTCGGACCGGAGGATGGTAGACAGAGGTGTTCCCGAATGGTCAGAGCTCGGACCAGTGCTTTTCAACACATATAAAAGGCTTCGATCTTAGTAAACACTGAATAATCCGACAAGTTGCAAATAACACCAAGCTTGGAGCTGAGAATGATACAAACTGCCTGCAACAGGACATAGATAGGTCAGCAGAATGGACAGAGTGTCAGGATGATAGCAATTGACTGAAGCAGGACCCAGATAGGTGAGCAGAATAGACAGAAAGTCAGGGGTGATAGTAATTGACTGAAACAGGACATAGATATGTTGGCATAATAGACAAAGAGTCAAGATGATCGTAATCGACTGAAAAAGGACATAGATAGGTTAGCAGAATGGACAGACAGACAGGATGATAGTAATTGACTGAAACAGGACCTAGATAGGTTAGCAGAATGGACAGACAGTCAGGATGATAGTAATTGACTGAACCAGGCCGTTGATAGGTTTGAAGAACGGACAGACGGACAGGATGATAGTAACTGACTGAAACAGGACACAGATAGGTTAGCAGAATGGACATACATTCAGGATGATATTAATTGACTGAAGCAGCACAGACAGACACTCACGATGATAGTAACTGACTGAAACAGGACCAAGATAGGTAAGCAGAATGGACAGACAGTCAGGATGGTAGTAATTGACTGACAGATGACATAGATAGGTACGCAAAATAGACAGAGAGTCACGATGATAGTAACTGACTGAAACAGGACCAAGATAGGTAAGCAGAATAGACAGACAGTCAAGATGATTGTAATTGACTGATAGACGACATAGATAGGTGAGCAGAATGGACAGACAGTCAGGATGATAGTAATTGAATGAAACAGGGTGCAGATACGTGAGCCGAACAGACAGAGAGTCAGGATGATAGTAATTGAATGAATTGGACATAGATCGGTTAGCAGAATGGACAAACAGTCAGGAAAATAGTAATTGACAAAAACAGAACATAGATCGGTTAGCAGAATGGATAGACAACCAGAATCATAGTAATTGACGAAAGCAGGACACAGAAAGATTAGCAGAATGGACAGAGAGTCAGGATAATAGTAATTGACTGAAACAGGACATAGATAGGTTAGCAGAATGGCCAGACAGTCAGGATGATATTAATCGACTGAAACAGGACATAGATAGGTTAGCGGAATGGACAGAGAGTCAGGATGATAGTAATTGACTGAAACAGGACATAGATAGGTTAGCAGAATGGCCAGACAGTCAGGATGATATTAATCGACTGAAACAGGACATAGATAGGTTACCGCAATGGACAGAGAGTCAGGATGATAGTAATTGACTGAAGCAGGACATAGATAGGTTAGCAGAATGGACAGACAGTCAGGATGATAGTAATTGACTGAAACGGGACATAGATAGGTTAGCAGAATAGACAGAGACTCAGGATGATAGTAATTGACTGAAGCAAGACATAGACAGGTTAGCAAATCCGTCAGATAGTCGGGATGATTGTAATTGACTGAAGCAGGACATAGATAGGTTAGCAGAATGGACAGACAGTCAGGATGATAGTAATTGACTGAAACGGGACATAGATAGGTTAGCAGAATAGACAGAGACTCAGGATGATAGTAATTGACTGAAGCAAGACATAGACAGGCTAGCAAATCCGTCAGATAGTCGGTATGATTGTAATTGACTGAAGCAGGACATAGATAGGTTAGCAGAATGGACAGAGAGTCAGGATGATAGTAATTGACTGAAACGGGACATAGATAGGTTAGCAGAATAGACAGAGACTCAGGATGATAGTAATTGACTGAAGCAAGACATAGACAGGCTAGCAAATCCGTCAGATAGTCGGGATGATTGTAATTGACTGAAACAGGACATGGATAGTTTAGCAGAATGGACAGACAGTCAGGATGATAGTAATTGACTGAAACAGGACATGGATAGTTCAGCAGAATGGACAGACAGTCAGGATGATAGTAATTGACTGAAACAGGACATTGATAGTTTAGCAGAATGGACAGAGAGTCAGGATGATAGTAATTTACTGAAACAGGACATTGATAGTTTAGCAGAATGGACAGAGAGTCAGGATGATAGTAATTGACTGAAACAGGACATAGATAGGTTATCAGAATGGACAGAGAGTCAGGATGATAGTAATTGACTGAAACAGGACATAGATAGGTTAGCAGAATGGCCAGACAGTCAGGATGATAGTAATTTACTGAAACAGGACATTGATAGTTTAGCAGAATGGACAGAGAGTCAGGATGATAGTAATTGACTGAAACAGGACATAGATAGGTTATCAGAATGGACAGAGAGTCAGGATGATAGTAATTGACTGAAACAGGACATAGATAGGTTAGCAGAATGGCCAGACAGTCAGGATGATAGTAATTCACTGAAACAGGACATGGATAGTTTAGCAGAATGGACAGAGAGTCAGGATGATAGTAATTGACTGAAGCAGGACAACGATAGGTTAGCAGATTGGACAGAGAGTCAGGATGATAGTAATTGACTGAAACAGGACATTGATAGTTTAGCAGAATGGCCAGACAGTCAGGATGATAGTAATTCACTGAAACAGGACATGGATAGTTTAGCAGAATGGACAGAGAGTCAGGATGATAGTAATTGACTGAAGCAGGACAACGATAGGTTAGCAGATTGGACAGAGAGTCAGGATGATAGTAATTGACTGAAGCAGGACATAGATAGTTTAGCAGAAAGGACAGACAGTCAGGATGATAGTAATTGACTGAAACAGGACATGGATAGTTTAGCAGAATGGACAGACAGTCAGGATGATAGTAATTGACTGAAACAGGACATGGATAGTTTAGCAGAATGGACAGAGAGTCAGGATGATAGTAATTGACTGAAGCAGGACATAGATAGGTTAGCAGAATAGACAGAGACTCAGGATGATAGTAATTGACTGAAGCAAGACATAGACAGGCTAGCAAATCCGTCAGACAGTCGGGATGATTGTAATTGACTGAGACAGGACCTAGATTGTTTAGCAGAATGGATAAAAAGTCAGGTTGATCTTAATTGACTGAAACTGGACTTAGATAGGCTGGCAGATTGGACAGAAAGTCAAAATAATAGTAATTGACTGGAACAGGACATATATAGGTTAGCAGAACTGGCAGAAGTATTTTCGAGAAGCAATATCGACTTAATAACACATTTCTGAATGGTTTGCAGGAACAGAGGGACTTGAGGGTGATCATCCATCAATGTTTGAAGGTGGCAGGACCTACTGAGAGATTGATTAGTAAATCGTATTGGATCTCGTCCTTAATAAATAGAGGCATTCAGCACTAAAGCAGTGAAGATATGCTGAATACTTATAATGCTCTGGTTAGGCCCCAACTACAGTATCTAGTCCATTTCTGATCACCAGACATTTGGAAAGATGTGCGGGTCCTTAAAAGGGTGCAGGGGAGATTTACCAGAATGTTTACATGGATGGGAATATTTGTTACAAGATTAGGTTAGTAAAACTGGGTTTCTTCCCCTTAGAACAAAGGAGTTTGAGGGGAGATTTGATCAAAATGTAGATGATTATGACAGGCTTAGATAAGTTAGACAAAGAAAATGTCTCTATTAACTAATGGTATGAAGACTAGGGGTCACAGATTGAAGGTTTTGGACAAGAGATGCAGGGAGAATGTGAGGAATAACTTTTTATGCAGCAGTTGTTGTTGATATGTGTCACAAATGGATGGAAACCAACTGCAAATTGTATTCTCGTGCAGTTGGCTGTTATTGTTCGCTGCCACTGCTGTGTTCAACTTGTTTAAACATGGCGGGGGAGCAGATCCCTTCAACAACAGTACCTGGGACAGTTACTTTAAGGGTTCCGGTCACATGACCCAGATGCCATCCTTTTTATCCTATCTGGTTTTGAAACCCTTTTCGTTGGAGGGAACAGCTCTTATAGGAAATCAGCTGCCTGGAAGGTTTGCAGCTGGGTATCCCTGGGTCCTGCCTGCAAGAAGGAAATAAGATGCCACAGTCTGCAAAGCAGCAAGAAATTAATTCTGCTCTCTACCAGATTCTCGTCATAAAAAAGCCTCAGCTTATCTCCGAAAGTGCAAGAAGAAGAAACATTGAGAGTAGAGATTTTCTGCAACTCCTACTCCACTCAACATTTCCAGTTGGTTAATTCCAGCTTTGAACTTTATGTCAGTGAAAAAACGGACTCTATTGTCAACTGGAACCTCCTTCAGTTTGTAATTAAAATATTTTTTTACTTGGTAAATGTCCTTACCCTTTTGATGCCTTTACCATCCCCTGTATGCTTATGAACGTACGTTGCGAATGTAACCCCTTCCTGAGTTTGAGTATGTTGTAATAAATCCTACTTCTATTTTTAACTTTAACACCAGTGTTGTTGCAGTCCTTTAAAAGTCAGGGTTAGCAAGCTGAGGGAGTGGAGAAATACGGAATCAGGATTTTTCTTGTTTTACAAAAAGGGGGAAAATTAACTGCAATCTGCTTACAGACAGGTTCTTGGACAGAAAGAGACCTTTGTTCTCAAAATTCACGACCTCTTTGTAACACCTGGAACTCGCTGCCCACGAGGGTGATGGAAGTGAAGACAATCAATGATTTCAAAAGGAAATTGGATGGACACTTGAAGGAAATGACAATATGATGGGTGCATCAGCTGCTCCTGCCTGGAAAGATCCAGATCCATAGAAGTTCAATGAAACTGTGACCTTAACAGCCTCACCCTGGTGTGAGGCTCCAGGTCGTGTGATAGGAGGTGACACAGTTCTGTGACCACCTCCTTATTGAATCAGAGTCACCTCACACACTGCTTCTGGGTTAGGTGTAGGTAGGAAAAGTGCTCTGGAAAACCCGGGGAGCATAGCGCAGAGGCCCCTCCTCCTCCCTCTTTACGGAGCTTCCCCTCTCTGCAGCCTCTGCTCCATTTGGTGGGCATGTTACAGACCCAGAGACACTGTAACTACAGTCCCCATACCTCGTCCAGAGTTGGGTCACCAAATCCTCGGTCCTTCCTGAATGTCTGCAGCAGCTCAAAACACAAACTCCAGAAAACCATCCACAGTACCTCCACTAAATTTACAATAGCAGAAGTAAGTCAAAAGCCCCTCACCTGTATGTTGGATGTCTTGTCCTTTTAAATAACACTGGAGGGGGTTCCTCATGCTGCTGAATGTATGTTCAGCTGAAAGTGACTAATACAGGCAATCAGTGGACTTGCACAGACCAAGTTTCAAAGACGTACATCAAAGCTACTGGAATGGCTGATTGACATCATATTCAGACCCCTCCTCACACTACAGACGCACACACATTACACCCACACTACCACCCCGGCCAGCCTGGGTGTCCTGTACAATGTACTGGATGTGACCGGCAGTGCAGCTCACACCATTTTAAGGATCCAAACTTCCACAGCACCAGTGGAGCTGGAGAGACGAAATGTGTGGGCAGGGAGAGAGACGGGTGGGGGGGGGGGGGGGGGTTGGTGGGGGGCGGCAACTCCTTTTGAAAAGGGAAGTAGAAATGGACTTTAAGATAAACAAGTTTCAGGGATATTGGAAATGGACAGGAGATTGGGATAATCAGAGGGGTGAGGACTTGGAGGGATGTGATCACATGATGGGAATATTAAAATTGAGATGTTTCTAGACATAGGAACTTGGGACTGAGGAGCAGGAGTAGGCCATTCGGCCCTTTGAGCCTGCTCCACCATTCGATATGATCATGGCTGAACATTTATTTTTAGCTTTATCCCATCGTTCCAGTCTCCCCACCAAGAGGAAACATCCTCCCGGTATCCACTCTATCAAGGTCACTCAGGATCAGCTATGTTTCAATAAGACATCTCTCATTCTTCTAAACTCCAACCTCTTCAACCTTTCTTAATAAAATAAGCCCTTCATTCACGAAACGAGTCAACTGAACTTTCGTTGACCTGCTTCGTATGCAATTATATATTTTTATCAAAGAAGGAGACCAAAGTATACACAATATTCCTGATTTGGTCTCAACAAAGCCCTGCACAGCTGCAGTAAAACTTCCCAACTTTTATAATCGATTTCTTTTGCAATAAACACTAACATTCCATTTGCCTTCCTAGTCACTTGCTGTCCCTGTGTACTGACTCTTTCTAATTCATGTACCAGGACATCCAGATCCCGCTGTTCCACCGAGTTGTGCAATCTCTCTACATTTAAATAGTATACTGCTTTTCTATTCTTCCTGCCAGAGCGGACAAGTCCACATCTTACCACATTATATTCCATCTGCCAAAGTTTTGCAATCTTACTGAACCTATTTATATCCCTTTGTAGACTATTTACCTCCTCTTCACAACGTACTTTCCTTCCTATTGTGCTGCCATCGACAAATTTAACTCTCGTACATTCTGTCCATTCTTCCAAGTCATTGATATGGATTGAAAATAGTTGAGGCCCAAGTACTGATCCCTGCGGCACTCCGTTAGTTACAGCTTGTAAACACAAAAGGATCAATTTATCCCAGTCTCTGTTTCCTGTGAGATAACTAATCATTTATCCATGCGAATAATATGAAGGGTAACCAGGGCAGCATTGGAATAGTAGGTTTGGCAAAGGCACAGACCAGAGTTTATGCAGTAAATGGGCTCACAAGCAGGACAATATTTCGGAGGTGGCCAATGTTAAGAACAGTAAAACGGTTAATTATCGTTTATAGAATTAATAGCTTGATAGAGAAACCTACCAGGGGCACCAACAATAGCGAGTATGGGATAATAAATGTGTTGAGTCATCCTCAGTGAACAATCGATCCGTAACGCTAATGTCGTCCAAGAATAATCCGCAGTAATAGAGTCAAGCCAATAGGAAAAACTCCTGTCCATCGTTGTAACATTCTGATCTATTGTTCTCAGATTCTGACCCATTGTTGTAACATTCCAGTCTTTTTTTCTCAGATTCTGATCTATCCTTTCTCTCTCGCTGTAGCCGGTGATCCCTGTTAGTGCCAGAGATGATGCTCTCGCTGACACTAAAAGATAACACATTGAAAGGAATCTCTTATTAATAGAAAAAGGAAATGCTCCAGTGACACAATTAGAGTCCATGGAGACTGACATTAATTACAGTCACTGAACAAACAGGTTCAATGAAAGCCTTTCAATCCAACACTTTTGTACCGCAATAATGAATGGCATTTACCCGGTCTGGATGGAATATATGAAGGTTTCTGGGGTAAGGAATGATGGAAATAGCAGAGGTACTCGCCAGAATCTTCCAATCCTTTGATATGGGAGTCGTGGCAGAGGACTGGAGAGTTGTAAATGTCACACCCCATTTAAAAAAGGAGTGCTGGAATAAACCCTGTATTTACTGACCTGTCAGACGAGTATCCCTGGTGGGGAAATTACAGCCATCAACCTGGTCAGAGATACCCGCTGTTTTTCAACACAATGACGGCACAGTGGCGCAGTGGTTAGCACCGCAGCCTCACAGCTCCAGCAACCGGGGTTCAATTCTGTGTACTTCCTGTGTGGGGTTTGCAAGTTCTCCCTGTGTCTGCGTGGCTTTTCACCTGGTACTCCGGTTTCCTCCCACTACCAAAAGACTTGCAAGTTGATAGGTAAATTGGCCATTATAAATTGCCCCTAGTTCAGGTAGGTGGTAGGGGAATATAGGGCCAAGTGGGGATGTGGTAGGAATATGGGATTAGTATAAATGGGAGGTTGATAGTCGGCACAGACTCAGTGGGCCGAAGGGCCCGTTTCAGTGCTGTATCTCTAAAAAAAAATGTCAGCTACCATGAACAGGTTAAAGGCAAATTGTATCTAACAAACCTGAAGGATGTATTTGATATAGTATTAGAGGGGACTGATGAGGGTGGCACAGCTGGTGTTATGTATATCAACTTTCAAAAGGTGTTTGACCAAGTGTCATTTAATGTACTTCTTAGGAAATCTGAAACCAAGGAGCAGGAGTTGGCCACTCGGCCCTTGGAGCCTGTTCCACCATTCAATAAGTTGCTGGCTGAACTGATTACTCCACATTTCCACCTACCCCCAATAACCTTTCACCCCCTTGCTCATCCGGAATTGATCCAGCTCTGCATTAAAAATATTCAAATACTCTGCCATTTGAGGAAGAGAATTTCAAAGATAGAGCCTCTGAGAGGAAACACTTTCTCCTCATCTCTGTCTTTAATGGGCGACCCCTTATTTTTAAACAGTGACACCTTCCCCTCTCTGTCGCGGAATGATCTGTACATAGCAAACAACTGTTTTATCCCCTAACACTCCAACCTCAATTCATTTCACGCTCAGCATGACGTTGAGGTCTTTTCTGTCACCATCGCCTCTTGCTCAATTGTTCGGACAGGGATCCTTTCCCTGACCACTCAGGCACCTCCGGTATTATCCCTCCACCTGCACCCCTCACTCTGGCCTCTTACCCAGTCTTGATCTTTTCATTGAGAACTGTCGGCGAGACATATGCCATTCAATTTCTCTGCTCCCCTTACTGACTCTAACCTGTCCCCCTCTGCATTTGCTGCACCCCGTTCTCTCAGGTCTAATCCCGACATTGTGATCAAACCTGCAGACAAGGGTGGTGCTGTTGTTGTCTGGCATACCGACCTCTGCCTTGCAGTGCCAACTCTCAGACACTTCTTCCTACTTTCCCCTGGACCATGACCCCACCACAAAACATCAAGCTGCTGTCTGCAGGACACTGTCATTGACCTCATCTCCTCCAGGCATCTTCCTTCTACAGCTTCCGACCTTAGTCACGGAACCCCGGACAGCCCACTTCTACCTCCTTCAGAAAATTCACAAAGAGGACTACCCTGGTCAAGCCATTGTTTCAGATTGTTCCTATCGCACTGAACTTATTTCTTCCTATCTTGACTCGATTTTTTCTCCCCTTGTCCAGTCTCTTCCCTCCGACATATGTTACTCTTTGGACGCCCTACGTCATTTTGACAATTTCTATTGTCTTGGCACTAACCACCTCCTCTTCACTATGGACGTCCAATCTCTCTACACCTCCATCCCACACCAGGATGGATTGAGGGCTCTCCGCATCTTCCTTGAACAGATGCCCAGCCAGTCCCCATCCACCATCACCCTCCTTCGCCTGGCTGAACCTGTTCTCACATTGAACAACTTCTCCTTGAACTCCACTCACTTCATAGAGTCATAGAGTTATACAGCACAGAAATAGGTCCTTCGGCCCATTGTGTCAATGCTGGCCATCGAGCACCTAACCATTCTAATCCCATTTTCCATCACTTGGCCGAAGCCTTGGATGCTATGGCGTATCAAGTGCTCATCTAATTACTTCTTGTGAGCGTTCCTGCCTCTGACACCCCTTCAGGCAGTGGGTTCCAGATTCCAACTGCACTCTGGGTGACAACATTTTTCCTCAAATCGCCTCTAAACTCCTGCCTTTACCTTAAATCTCTGTCCCCTGGTCATTGACTCCTCCGCTAAGGGGAAAAAAGTTTCTTCCCATCGACCCTATCTATGCCTCTCATAATTTTGTATACCTCAATCAGGTACCCCCCTCAGCCTTCTCTGCTCTACGGAAAACAACCCTAGCCTGCCCAGTCTCTCTTCATAGCCGAACTTCAAGTAAAAGGTGTTGCAATGGGTACCCGCATGGGTCTTAACTATGCCCTTGTTATCGCATATGTTGGAAATTCCTTGTTCCTGTCCGACTCAGGTACCCTCTCTGAGCTCTTTTTTCTGGTGTATTGATAAATGTATCGGTGCCGTTTCCTGCTCCAGTCTCGAGCTGGAAAACTTTATCAACATTGCTTCCAATTTTCACCCTTCAATCACCTTCTTGTGGTTCATCTCCAACACTTCCCTTCCCTTCCTCGACTCTTCTGTCTCCATCTCTTGGGATAGGCTGCCCATTAATATCCATTATAAGCCCAGCGTCTCCCACAGCTACCTCGACTACACTTCTTCACACCCAGCCTGCTGTAAGGACTCCATTCCATTCTCCCAATTTCTCCATCTCCATCGCATCTGCTCTGATGACGCAACCTTCCACAACAGCGTTTCTGATATGTCTTCCTATTTCCTCCACTGACGATCCCCCACCCCCACTCTGGTTGACAGTGCCCTCAGCCGGGTCCAAACCATTTCCCGCAGCTCTACCCTCATCCCTTCCCCTCCCTCCCAGATCTGTGAAAGGGTTCATCATATCTTCACTTACCACCCCATCAGCCTCCACATCCAAAGTATCATTTTCCACCATTTCTGCCACCTCCAGTGTGATGCCACTGCCAAGCGCTCCTTCCCCCCACCCTCCCCAGTCAGCATTCCGAAGGGATTGTTCCCTCCGTGACACCCTGGACCACTCTTCCCTACCCCCAACAACTTGTCCCCTTCCCACGGCACCTTCCCATACAATCACAGAAGGTGTAATACCTGCCCTTTTCCCTCCTCCAGCCTCACTATCCAAGACCTCAAAGACTCCTTTCAGGTGAATCTGCAATTTACTTGTACTTCTTTCAACTTCTGGTCACTTGCCATTTTAATTCACTGTCCTGCTCCCATACTGACATTTCTGCTCTCCACATTCGGCAGTGTTCCAGTGAAGCTCAATTCAAGCTTGAGGAACAGAACCTCATCTTCCAATTAGACACTTTACAGCCTCTGGATCAACACGGAGTTCAACAATTTCACACCGTCACCTGGTCTTCTACTTGTTTTTCACACTTCTGCCTTTGGACAGAGCAGTTCATTATTCAGCCATTAACACCCTCTCTGGACAAATGTTTTGTCTCTTACAACAAATGTTACCACTCCCTTTGCCTTGTTCTTTGTCAGTTAATTTCCCTATCCTCGGACTTATCACAGACCTTCCCTTTTGTTGCTCTTCCCCACCTTTCACTTTTTCAACACCGATTACATTTCTAATCAAATTCTGATGAAATGTCATCAACATGAAACGTTAACTTTGCTTCTCTCTCCACAGATGCTGCCAGACAAGCTGAGTATTTACAGTATTTTCTGTTACTTTAGCTATGAATGGAACCTAGCTAAGCAGAAGTCAATGGGAGAAATCAACTGGTTGGAGTCATTCCTAACCTCGCATAAAGGACGATGGTTGTGGTTGTTGGAGGTCAATCATCTCAGTTCCAGGACATCACTGCAGGAGTTCATCAGGGTAGTGTCCAAGGCCCAAACATCTTCAGCTGCTTCATCAATGACCTTCCTTCAATCATAAGGTCAGAGTGGGAAAGTTCACTGATGACTGGACAATGATGATCACTATTCACAACTGCTCAGTTACTGAAGACAGACATATGCAGCAAGACCTGGACAACATTCAGGCTTGAGCTGATAAGTGGCAAGTAAAATTCATGACATACAAGTGCCAGGGCACAATTATTTCCAATAAGAGATAATCTAACCATCTCCCCTTGACATTCAACGGCATTACCATCGCTGAATCTCCCACTATCAACATCCTAGGGGTTACCATTGAACAGAAGCTGAATTGCAGCTACAAGAGCAGGTCAAAGGCTTGGAATGCTGCGGAGAGTAACTCACCTCCTGACTCTCCAGAGCCTCTCGACCATTTACAAGGCACAAGTCAGGAGTGTTATGGAATACTGTCCACTTGCCTGGATGAGTGCAGCACCAACAACACTCCAGGAGGTCAACACCATCCAGAACAAAGCAGCCCGCTTGTGTGTTGTGATGGGGGTGTCATTCACTCCCTCCACAACCTGCACAGGGGCAGCAGTGTGTACCATCTACAAGATGCACTGTAGCAACGCACCAAGGCTTCATAGACAGCACCTTCCAAACCCACGACCTCTACAACTTAGAAGGAAAAGGGCAGCGATGCATGGGAACACCACCACCTGCAAGTTCCCCTCCATGTCACACACCATCCTGACTTGGAACTATATCTATGTTCCTTTACGTTCACTGGGTCAAAATCCTGGAACTACCTTCCTAATAGTACTGTGGGTGTATCTGCACCAGATGGACTGCAGCGGATCAAGGAGGCAGCTTAAAAGCACCTATTCAAAGGCAATTAGTGACGGGCAATGAATGTTGGTTTAGCCAGCGATGCCCCCATCCCATGAAATAATAAAAAGGTAACAGCATTTCCTTCCAGCTGGACGACAGTGGAGAGGTGTGGGAGGAAGATGGTGTCACCAACATTGTCACAGACTGCAGTAAGTTTGTGAAGGATAAGGAGGGATAGTTTGTCTTTGTAACTGTCACACAGCATGTCATTTTTAACAAGCTCATCTGTATGTCCTGCCATTGAACTATTCACATGCATCTACTCTGTTGCTGCACACCCATTAAAATTACACCCTTTATTTTCCATTGCCTCTCCTCTCAGTCCTATGTAAATGTATCAATTTGCGCTTCTGTTAAAGTTTATCTGCCATGTGTCCGTCCATTCCACCAACCTGTCCACATTCACTTGATGTCTGTTACTATCATCCTCACTGTGCAATGCATTTCCAAGTTTTGTGCCAAGTGTAAATGTTTTAATTGTTCCATTTACACTCAAGTCCAAGTGGCTAGTATATAACACGGAAAGTAGCAGACCTAGTAACGACCCCTGGGAAAACGTCCTCCAGTTCTAACAACAACCTTTCACCCCCTCTCTCTGCTTCCTGTCATGCAGACAACTTTGTCCCCTTTATTCCATGGGATTTATCTTTACTGACAAGCCTGTTAAGTGACACTTCATCAAATTCTGTTTGGAAGTAATGGGGAACAAAGCAATGGCAGACCAATTAAATACATACTTTGGTTCTGTCTTCACAAAGGAGAACACAAAGTACCTCCCAGTAATGTTGGGGAACATAGGGTCTTGTTAGAAGTCGGAACTGTATGAAATCAGTATTACTAGGGAAATGGTGTTGGGTAAATTGATGGGATTGAAGGCTGATAAATCCCCAGGGCCTGATAATCCACATCCCAAAGTACTTAAGGAAGTGACTCTAGAAATAGTAGATGCATTGCTGGTCAGTCTTCAAAATTCTATAGACTCTGGAAGAGTTCCAATGGATTGCAGGTTAGCTAATGTAACCCCACTATTTAAAAACGGAGGTAGAGACACAACAGGGAACTATTGACCGGTTAGCCTGACATAAGTAGTGGGGAAAATGCTAGAGTACATTATAAAAGATGTAATAACAGAGCACACGCAAAACAATGACAGGATCGGACACAGTCAAAATGGATTTACGAAAGGGAAATCATGCTTGGCAAATCTACCGGAATTTTTTGAGGATGTAACTCATAGAATAGTTACGAGAGAACGAGTGGATGTGATGTATTTGGACTTTCAGAAGGTTTTTTATAAGATCCCACGTCAGAAATTAGCGTGCAAAATTAAAGCACATGGGATTCAATGAAGAGTGTAGGAGGGCATGCCATGAGCAGTACCAGGCATATCTCAAAGCCAGGTATCAACCTGCTGAAGCCACAACACAGGAGTATCTGCGTGTGAAACTGCATAAGCAGCATGTGATAGACAGAGCTAAGCGATCCCATAACCAACGGATCAGATCTAAGCTCTGCAGTCTTGCCACATCCAGCCTTGAATGGTGGTGGACAATTAAACAACTACTGGAGGAGGAAGCTCCACAAATATCCCCATTCTCAATGATGGGGAGCCCAGCACATCAGTGCAAAAGATAAGGCTGAAGGATTTGCAACAATCTTCAGCCAGAAGTGCCGAGTTGATGATCCAAATCGGCCTCCTCCTGAAGTCCCCAGCATCACAGATGCCAGACTTCAGCCAATTTGATTCACTCCACGTGAAATAAAGAAACGATTGAAGGCACTGGATACTGCAAAAGCTATGGGGCCTGATAACATTCCGGCAATAGTACTGAAGACCTGTGCTCCAGAACTTGCCACGCCCCCAGACAAGCTGTTCCAGTGCTGCCACAACATTGGCATCCACCCGGCAATGTGGCAAATTTCCCAGGTATGCCCTGTACACAAACAGCAGGACAAGTCCCACCCGGCCAAGTACTGCCCATCAGCCTACTCTCAATCATCAGTAAAGTGATGGAAGGTGTCATCAAAGTGCCATCAATCGGTACTTGCTTGACAATAACCTGCTCAGTGATGCTCAATTTGGGTTCCGCCAGGGCCACTCAGCTCCTGACCTCATTACAGCCTTGGTTCAAACATGGACAAAAGAGCTGAACTCAAGAGGTGAGGTGAGAGTGACTGCCCTTAATATCAAGGCAGCATTTGACCGAGTATGGTGCCACTAGCCCTAGCAAAACTGAGGTCAATGGGAATCAGGGGGGAAAACCCTCCGCTGGCTGGAGTCATACCGAACGCAAAGGAAGATGGTTGTGGTTGTTGGAGTTCAATCATCCGAGCTCCAGGACATCAATGCAGGAGTTCCTCAGGGTAGTGACCTCGGCCCAACCATCTACAGCTGAACAAAGAACAAAGAAAATTGCAGCACAGGAACAGGCCGTTCGGCACTCCAAGCCTGCGCCGATCCAGATCCTCTATTTAAACATGTCGCCTGTTTTCTAAGGGTCTGTATCTCTTTGCTTCCTGCCCATTCATGTATCTGTCTGGATACATCTTAAAAGACGCTATCGTGCCCGCGTCTACCACCTCCGCTGGCAACGCGTTCCAGGCACCCACCACCCACTGTGTAAAGAACTTTCCACGCATATCCCCCCTAAACTTTTCCCCTCTCACTTTGAATTCGTGACCCCCAGTAATTGAATCCCCCACTCTGGGAAAAAGCACCCTGTCTATACCTCTCATGATTTTGTACACCTCAATCAGGTCCCCCCTCAACCTCCGTCTTTCTAATGAAAATAATCCTAATCTGCTCAACCTCTCTTCATAGCTTGCGCCCTCCATACCAGGCAACATCCTGGTGAACCTCCTCTGCACCCTCACCAAAGCATCTACATCCTTTTGGTCATGTGGCGACCAGAACTGCACGCAGTATTCCAAATGTGGCCGAACCAAAGTCTGAGACAACTGTAACATGACCTGCCAGCTCTTGTACTCAATACCCCGTCCGATGAAGTAAAGCATGCCGTGTGCCTTTTTGACCACTCTATTGACCTGCGTTGCCACCTTCATGGAACAATGGACCTGAACACCCAAATCTCTCTGTACATCAATTTTCCGCAGGACTTTTCCATTTACTGTATAGCTCACTCTTGAATTGGATCTTCCAAAATGCATCACCTCGCATTTGCCCTGATAGAAGTCCATCTGCCATTTCTCTGCCCAACTCTCCAGTCTATCTATATTCTACTGTATTCTCTGACAGTCCCCTTCACTATCTGCTACTCCACCAATCTTAGTGTCGTCTGCAAACTTGCTAATCAGACCACCTATACTTTCTTCCAAATCATTTATGTATATCACAAACAACAGTGGTCCCAGCACGGATCGCTGTGGAACACCACTGGTCACATGTCTCCATTTTGAGAAACTCCCTTCCACTGCTACTCTCTGTCTCCTGTTGCCCAGCCAATTCTTTATCCATCTAGCTAGCACACCCTGGACCCCATGCGACTTCACTTTGGCCCCTTCATCAATGACCTTCCTTCAAGCATGAGATCAGAAGTGGGGATGTGTGCTAATGATTGCAAAATGTTCAGCACCATTCGTGACTTCTCAGATCCTGAAGCAGTCCGTGTAGAAATGCAGCAAGACTTGGACAGTATCCAGGCTAGGGCTGGTAAATGGCAAGTAACATTCGTGCCACACAAGTGCCAGGCAATGATCATCTCCAACAAGAGAGAATCTAATCATCTCCCCTTGACATTCAACGGCATTGCCATCGCTGAATCCCCCACTATCAACATCCTAGGGGCTGCCATTGACCAGAAACTGAATTGGAGTAGCCATACAAATGACGTGGCTACAAGAGCAGGTCAGAGGCTAGGAATCCTGAGGCGAGTACCTCACCTCCTGACTCCACAAAGTCTGTCCTCCATCTACAAGGCACATGTCAGGAGTGTGATGGAATACTCTCCACTTGCCTGGATGTATGTAGCTCCAACAACACTCAAGAAGCTCGACACCATCCAGGACAAAGCAGCGTACTTGATTGGCACCCCATCTACAAACAATCACTTCCTCCACCAAAGACGAACAGTGGCAGCAGTGTGTATCATCTACAAGATGCACCGCAACAACTCACCAAGGCTCCTTCAACAGCTCCTTCCAACCCACGACCTCCACCATCTAGAAGTACAAGGGCAGCAAATGCATGGTAACACCACCACCTGCAAGTTCCCTTCCAAGTCACACACCATCCTGACTTGGAACTATATCGCCGTTCCTTCACTGTCGCTGGGTCCAAATCCTGGAACTCCTTTCCTAGCACTGTGGGTGTACCTACCCCAAATGGACTACAGCAGTTGAAGAAGGCAGCTCCCCACCACCTTCTCAAGGGCAATTAGGGATGGGTAATAAATGCTGGACGAGCCAGCGACGTCCACATCCCACGAATGAATAAAATAAAATGGCCCTGTGCAAGAAGGGAGAGTTATAAACAAAAGGGGTACTCCTTAGGCCAGAGCAGACGGTGCTGAGAACAGGAGTGACGCCCAAATGGCTGTGTGTTTCCATTGTAACAAGGCCCATCACCTCCGAGCTGACTGCTGGACGCCACAGTGAAAAGCTGAAGGATTAAACAGTGTACACCAGACCAGTGCAGGAAAAGGGGCCGTGATGAGAAACACAGAAGACCAGGCTGTGACTTTAACTGTGGCAGTTCTTTTGGGCCTCCTTATCTCGAGAGACAATGGATACGCGCCTGGAGGTGGTCAGTGGTTTGTGAAGCAGCGCGTGGAGCGGCTATAAAGGCCAATTCTGGAGTGGCAGGCTATTCCACAGGTGCTGCAGAGCAATTTGTTTGTCGGGGCTGTTGCACAGTTGGCTCTCCCCTTGCGCCTCTGTCTTTTTTCCTGCCAACTACTAAGTCTCTTCCACTCGCCACAATTTAGCCCTGTCTTTATGGCTGCCCGCCAGCTCTGGCGAATGCTGGCAACTGACTCCCACGACTTGTGATCAATGTCACACGATTTCATGTCGCGTTTGCAGACGTCTTTACAGTGGAGACATGGACGGCTGGTGGGTCTGATACCAGTGGCGAGCTCTCTGGACAATGTGTCTTTGGGGATCCTGCCATCTTCCATGCGGCTCACATGGCCAAGCCATCTCAAGCGCCGCTGACTCAGTAGTGTGTATAAGCTGGGGGTGTTGGCCGCTTCAAGGAATTCTCTGTTGGAGATATAGTCGTGTCACCTGATTCCAAGTATTCTCCAAAGGCAGCGAAGGTGGAATGAATTGAGATGTCGCTCTTGGCTGGCATACGTTGTCCAGGCCTCTCTGCCATAGAGCAAGGTACTGAGGACACAGGCCTGATACGCTCGGACTTTTGTGTTCCGTGTCAGTGCACCATTTTCCCACACTCTCTTGGCCAGTCTGGACATAGCAGTGGAAGCCTTACCCATGCGCTTGTTGATTTCTGCATCTAGAGATAGGTTACTGGTGAAAGTTGAGCCTAGGTAGGTGAACTCTTGAACCACCTCCAGAGCGTGGTCGCCAATATTGATGGATGGAGCATTTCTGACGTCCTGCCCCATGATGTTCGTTTTCTTGAGGCTGATGGTTAGGCCAAATTCATTGCAGGCAGCCGCAAAACTGTCGATAAGACTCTGCAGGCACTCTTCAGTGTGACATGTTAAAGCAGCATCGTCAGCAAAGAGGAGTTCTCTGATGAAGACTTTCCGTACTTTGGACTTCGCTCTTCGACGGGCAAGGTTGAACAACTTGCCCCCTGATCTTGTGTGGAGGAAAATTCCTTCTTCAGAGGATTTGAACGCATGTGAAAGCAGCAGGGAGGTAAATCCGAAAAAGTGTGGGTGCGAGAACACAGCCCTGTTTCTCACCACTCAGGATAGGAAAGGGCTCTGATGAGGAGCCACCATGTTGAATTTTGCCTTTGATATTGTCATGGAATGAGGTGATGATACTTATTAGCTTTGGTGGACATCCAATCTTTTCTAGCAGTCTGAAGAGACCACTTCTGCTGACGAGGTCAAAGGCTTTGGTGAGATCAATGAAAGCAATGTAGAGGGGCATCTGTTGTTCACGGCATTTCTCCTGGATCTGACGAAGGGAGAACAGCATGTCAATGGTCGATCTCTCTGCACGAAAGCCACACTGTGCCTCAGGGTAGATGCGCTCGGCCAGCTTCTGGAGCCTGTTCAGAGCGACTCGAGCTCAGGAAAAGGGGCCGTGATGGGAAACACAGAAGACAAGGCTGTAACTTTAACTGTGGCAGTAAGACTCAGTATGCCCACCACTGACAGTGCTGGAAAATTTTAAAAAATCCCTGAGAAATAGCAGGATTTTGTATCCGACGGAAAATTGACCCCATGCCCCTCGAATAAGGCAAGTAAGCCCAAAGCCGTACTTGGGATACTGGGGCCACCCATTCCGTCCTGTTGGGAAAATGCATGAACTTTCCCCTAGAGAGGGCATCGAGCGCTCAGGTATTAGTAAACAGTTTCAGGGGGAACTTAAATGCCCAGGACTCTATATTGGGTACAGCTGGAGTGCAGCTTTGTTTCAGGACTGGTAACCCGGGGGATTGTCCCCAGCTTATCTATGGACAGGGTCGACCTGTGCCTGGGTAATGATCTGGTCAGGGTGAAGGTGGCAGCTTTCCCAGTGGTTTTAGAGAGACTGAAATAGATCAGGCAGACAGAGCAGTTACAGGACAAGGCCTCTGACATTATTCCTGCCTTTGTGTTGTGATGGTCCATGGTCAAACAAGCTCCGTCAGAGGAGGCTGAACTGGCCCTGCAGACTGATGACCCTCCTATCTAGTTATCTAAGACCTTCTTTGGGAAGTTAGAGGACAAAAAGAATGTGTTAAATATATCTTCCTTGGTCGAGGCTGAGCAAGCTGACCCAATGTTAAAAATGTTAGCGCAGACTGTCTAAAGTTAAACAGAAGCAGAGGGAGTTCCATAGTGTGACTATTTAATGAATGATGTGACGATGAGGAAGTGGAGACCTCCTTAGAGACCTGAGGAAGAAGAGTGGACAGTGGTTCACCAGTGGTTCTGGCCAGGTACCATAAGTAAATACTGAGGATAACCCAGGAATTCCAATGCCTGGACATGTCGGCATCAGAAAAACCCAAGCCTGCATAAGACATCAGTTTGACTGGCCACAACTCTACAAAGATGTGATGGAGTTCTGTAAAACTGTTCACATGTGCCAGGTTGTGGGGAAGCCCCAACTCGCAATATAAAGTGCACCCCTAATTCCCAAACAAGCTTTTGCGGAACCCTTCAACAGAATGCTGGCGGGTTGTGTAGGACTCCTGCCAAAAACAAAAGGGGTCAAGCAGTATCTTCTCACCATTATGGATGTGGAGAGGCCATTCCACGGAAGAACTATCTCTGCCAAGGTAGTGGTGGAGGGGCTAAACCAATTCTTTACCCACATGGGCTGCCTGCTGAGATCCTGTTGGATCAGGGCAAGAATTTCATTGTATTAGGGATGATGTCAATACAACAATTAAACACAATATTCTACCCTAAGCATTAAAGATGAAGTCTAATTTAACTATTATCCAGAATGTGTAAACTTAGTTTTCAGGATGATAGCTCGTAACAATTAACCAAGATATTGCCCCTGTGGATTAGGGATGACAGGTAACTTAAACATTAAGTGGGATATTTTAGACACTGTTTTAGTTATCATGTCCAATTTAACAATTAAATAGAATAGTATACACTGTGTATTAGTGATGACATCTAATTTAACAATTAACCAGAATATTATACCCTATGTAATAGTGATAACATCTAATTTAGCAATTAACCGGAATATTATCCACTGTGTATTGGTGATGACATCTAATTTAACAATTAACCAGAATATTATACATTGTGTATTAGTGATGAGATCTAATTTAACAATTAACCAGTATATTATACCCTGTGTATGAGTGATGACATCTAATCTCACATTTAACCAGAATACTATACCCTGTGTATCAGTGATGACATCTAATTTAACAATTAAACGGAATATTATCCCCTCTGTATTAGTGATGACATCGAATCTAACATTTAACCAGAATATTATACAGTGTGTGTCAGGGAAGACATCATATTTAACAATTAACTGGAACTTTTAACACTCTATATCAGCTATCATGTTCAATTTAACAATAAAACAGATTATCGACTGTGTACTAGTGATGACATCTAATTTAACAATTAACCAGGATATTATACACTGTATATTAGTGATGACATCTAATTTAACAGTTAACCAAAATATTATCCCCTGTGTATTAGAGATGGCATCTAATTTAACAATTAACCGGAATAGTATACACTGTGTATTTGTGATGACATCAAGTTTAACATTGAAACAGAATATTAGACAGTGTGTATGAGTGATGACATCAAATTTAACAATGAACCAGAATATTACACACTGTGTATCAGAGATGACACCTAATTTAACAATTAACTAGAATATTATACAGTGTGTGTCAGTGAAGACATCTTATTTAACAATTAACGGAAATGTTTAAAATTCGATATTAGCTATCATGTTCAATTTAACAATAAAATAGATTATAGATTGTGTATTAGTGATGACATCTAATTTAACAATTAAAGAGGATGTTATACACTGCATGTTAGTGATGCAATGTAATTTAACAATTAACTTAAATATTATCCCCTGTGTATTAGTGATGACATCTAATTCAACAATTAACGGGAATATTATGCACTGTATATTAGTGATGACATCTAATTTAACAATAAACCAAAATACTATCACCTGAACATTAGCGATGTCATGTTATTCAACAATTAAACAGCTTATACCCTGTGTATGTGTGATGGCATCTAATGTAACAATTAACCAGTTTATTAACCGTTGTGTATTGGTGATGGCATCTAATTTAACAATTAAACAGGTTATACCCTGTGCAAAGGTGATGACATCTAATGTAACAATTAACCAGCATATTATCCCCAGTATATTAGTGATTACATCTAATTTAACAATTAACCAAAATATTATCCCCTGTGTATTAGTGATGATATCTAATTTAACAAGTGAACAGGTTATACCATGTGTAATGGTGATGGCATCTAATTTAACATTTAAGCAGAATATTATACCCTGTGTATTAGTGATGACATCTAATTTAACCATTAACTGCAATATTATACGCTGTGTATTAGTGATGACATCCAATTTAACAATTAACTAGAATAACATACACTGCGTTTATGTGATGACACCTAATTTAACAACTAACCAGATTATTATATTTTGTGTATTAGTGATAACATTTAATTTAACTATTAACCAGAACATTATAGCCTGTGAATCTGTGATGACATCTAATTTAACCATTAACCAGAATATTATACACTGTGCATTAGTGATGACATCTAATTTAACCATCAACCGCAATATTACACACTGTGCATTAGTGATGACATCTAATTTAACAATTAATCAGATTATTATGCACTGTATTAGTCTTGACATCTAATTTAACCATTAATTGCAATATTATACCCTGTGCATTAGTGATGACATCTAATTTAACAATTAACAAGCATATTATACACTGTGCATTAGTTATGACATCTAATTTAACAATTAACAAGCATATTATACACTGTGCATTAGTTATGACATCTAATTTTACAATTAGCCGGAACATTATCCCCTGTGTATTCGTGAGGTCATCTAATTTAACAATTAAGCAGAATATTATACGCTGTGTATGAGTGATGACATCTAATTTAATTAACTGGAATATTATAACCTGTGTATTAGTAATGACATGTAATGTAACATTTAACTGGAATATTATACCGTATGTATAATTGATGACTTTAATTTAACAATTAACCAGAATTTACCCTGTGTATTAGGGATGGCATTTAATTCACAATTGATCATAATATACCCTGTGTATTGGGGATGACATCTAATTTAACTATTAACCAGAATATTATTTCCTTTTATATTAGTGATGACATGTAATTTAATAACCAGAATAGTGTACACTGTTTTGGGGATGGCTTCTAATTTAACGATTAATCAGAATATTATATCCTTTTAAATTAGTGATGACATCAAGTTTAACAATTAGCCATGACATTGCACACTGCAATTTTCGTGTCATCTGTGAACTTACTGATCATACCTCCTATATTCACATCTAAATCATTAATTTATGCTACAAACAGCAAGCGTCCCAGCACCGATCCCTGTGGTACACCACTGGTTACAGGCTTCCAATCGCAAAAACAGCCCTCGACCATTACCCTCTGCCTCCTGCCACAAAGCCACTTTTAGATCCGATGTGCCAAATTGCCCTGGATCCCATGGGCTCTTACCTTCTCAACCAATCTCCCATGTGGGAATTTATCAAAAGCCTTACTGAAGTCCATGTAGACTAGATCGACTGCTTTACCCTCATCTACACATCTGGTCATCTCCTCGAAACATTCGATCAAGTTAGTCAGACACGATCTCCCCCTGAAAACGCCATGCTGACTAACCCTGATTAATCCCTGCCTGTCCAAGTGGACATTAATCCTGTCCATCGCATCTTTTTCCAATGGTTTCCCTACCACTGATGTCAGACTCACTGACCTGTAAATACCTAGCTTATTCCTGCTACCCTTCTTAAATAATGGTACCACATTCACTCTCCTCCATTCCTCTGGTACCTTTCCTCTGGACAAAGAGGATGTGAAAACTTGTGACAAAGCCCCTGAAATCTCCTCTCTTGCCTCACATAACAGCCTGGGATACATTTCATCTGAGCCTGGGGATTTATCCACTTTTAAGTCCCCTAAAACAGCTAATACTTCCTCCCTTTCAATGCTAATATGTTCAAGTATATCACAATCCCCCTCCCTGATCTCTCCACCTACATCATCCTTCTCCATAGTGAACACAGATGAAAAGTAATCATTTAAAACCTCACCTATGTCCTCCGACTCCACACACTGGTTGACACTTTGGTTCCCTAATGGGCCCTAATCTTTCCCTGGTTATCTTCTTGCCCTTGACATACTGATAAAATGCTTTAGTATTTTCCTTTATCTTACAGAACATAGAACATAGAACATTACAGCGCAGGACAGGCCCTTCAGCCCTCGATGTTGCGCCGACCTGTGAAACCATCTGACCTACACTATTCCATTTTCATCCAAATGTCTAGCCAATGGCCACTTAAATGCCCGTAAAATTGGCGAGTCTACTACTGTTGCAGGCAGGGCGTTCCACGCCCCTACTACTCTCTGTGTAAAGAAACTACCTATGACATCTGTCCCATATCTATCACCCCTCAACTGAAAGCTATGTCCCCTCGTGTTTGCCATCACCATGCGAGGAAAAAGGCTCTCACTATCCACCCGATCTAACCCTCTGATTATCTTATATGTCTCTATTAAGTCACCTCTTCTCCTCCTTCTCTCAAACAAAAACAACCTCAAGTCCCTCAGCCTTTCGTCGTAAGACCTTCCCTCCATACCAGGCAACATCCCAGTAAATCTCCTCTGCACCTTTTCCAAAGCTTCCACATCCTTCCTATAATGCGGTGACCAGAACGGCACGCAATATTTCAGGTGCGGCCGCACCAGAGTTCTGTACGGCTGCAGCATGCCCTCGTGGCTCCTAAACTCGATCCCCCTACTAATAAAAGCTAACATACCATATGCCTTCTTAACAGCTCTATTAACCTGGGTGGCAACTTTCAGGCATTTATGTACCTGGACACCAAGATCTCTCTGCTCATCTACACTACCAAGAATCTTCCCATTAGCCCAGTATTCTGCAATCCTGGTACTCCGTCCGAAGTGAATCACCTCACACTTTTCTGCATTAAACTCCATTTGCCATCTCTCAGCCCAGCTCTGCAGCCTATCTATGTCCCTCTGTAAGCTATAACATCCTTCGGCACTATTCGCAACTCCACCGACCTTCGTGTCATCCGCAAATTTACTAACCCACCCTTCTGCACCCTCATCCAGGTCATTTATAAAAATGACAAACAGCAGTGGCCCCAAAACAGATCCTTGCGGTACACCACTAGAAACTATACTCCAGGATGAACATTTACCATCAACCACCACCCTCTGTCTTCTTTCAGCCAGCCAATTTCTGATCCAAAGCACTAATTCACCTTCAAACTTCTGTATTTTCTGCAATAGCCTACCGTGGGGAACTTTATCAAACGCCTTACTGAAATCCATATATACCACATCCACGGCTTTACCCTCATCCACCTGTTTGGTCACCTTGTCAAAAAACTCAATAAGGTTTGTGAGGCACGACCTACCCTTCACAAAACCGTGCTGACTATCTCTAATGAAGTTATTCTTTTCAAGATGATTATAAAACCTATCTCTTATAACCTTTTCCAACATTTTACCCACAACCGAAGTAGGGACCACAGGTCTATAATTACCAGGGCTGTCTCTACTCCCCTTCTTGAACAAGGGGACAACATTTGCTATCCTCCAGTCTTCCAGCACTATTCCTGTCGACAATGACGACATAAAAATGAAGGACAAAGGCTCTGCAATCTCCTCCCTAACTTCCCAGAGAATCCTAGGATAAATCCCATCTGGCCCAGGGCACTTATCTATTTTCACACTTTCCAAAATTGCTAACACCTCCTCCTTGTGAACCTCAATCCCATCTAGCCTAGTAGTCTGTATCTCAGTATTCTCCTCGACAACATTTTCTTTCTCCACTGTAAATACTGACGCAAAATATTCATTTAACACTTCCCCTAACTCCTCCGATTCCACACACAACTTCCCACTACTATCCTTGATTGGCCCTAACCTAACTCTAGTCATTCTTTTATTCCTGATATACCTATAGAAAGCCTTAGGGTTTTCTTTGGTCCTATCCGCCAATGACTTCTCGTGTCCTCTCCTTGCTCTTCTTATCTCTCCCTTTAGATCCTTCCTGGCTAGCTTGTAACTCTCAAGCGCCCTAACTGAGCCTTCACGTCTCATCCGAACATAAGCCTTCTTCTTCCCCTTGACAAGCTCTTCAACTTCTTTAGAAAACCACGGCTCCCTCGCTCGACAACTTCCTCCCCGCCTGACAGGTACATACTTATCAGGGACACGCAGTAGCTGCTCCTTGAATAAGCTTCACATTTCGATTGTGCCCATCCCCTGCAGTTTCCTTCCCCATCCTACGCATCCTAAATCTTGCATAATCGCATCATAAGTTCCTTTCCCCCAGCTATTATTCTTGCCCTGCTGTGTATGCCTGTCCCTGCCCATCGCTAAGGTAAACCTAAACGAATTGTGATCACTATCACCAAAGTGCTCACCAACTTCTAAATCTAACACCTGGCCGGGTTCATTACCCAGTAACAAATCCAATGTGGCATCGCCCCTGGTTGGCCTGTCTACATACTGTGTCAGAAAACCCTCCTGCACACACTGGACAAAAACTGACCCATCTAAAGTACTCCGACTATAGTATTTCCAGTCAATATTTGGAAAGTTAAAGTTCCCCATAACCACTACCCTGTTACTCTCGCTCCTGTCAAGAATCATCTTTGCTATCCTTTCCTCTACATCTCTGGAACTATTTGGAGGTCTATAGAAAACTCCCAACAGGGTGACCTCTCCTCTCCTGTTTCTAACCTCGGCCCAGACTACCTCAGTAGACGAGTCCTCAAACGTCCTTTCTGTCGCTATAATACTTTCCTTGATTAACAATGCCACAGCACCCCCCCCCCCCCACTCCTCTTTTACCATCTTCTCTGTTCTTAGTGAAACATCTAAATCCCGGAACCCGCAACATCGATTCCTGTCCCTGCTCTACCCATGTCTCTGAAATGGCCACAACATCGAGATCCCAGGTACCAACCCATGCTGCAAGCTCACCCACCTTCTTCTGGATGCTTCTGGCGTTGAAGTAGACACATTTTAAACCAAGCTCTTGCTTGCCAGTGCCCTCTTGTGTCCTTATAACCTTATCCCTGACCTCACTACTCTCAACATCCTGCACACTGGAACTACAATTTGGGTTCCCATCCCCCTGCTGAATTAGTTTAAACCCCCACGAAGAGCACTAGCAAATCTCCCCCCCCAGGATATTGGCACCCCTCTGGTTCAGGTGAAGACCATCCTAATTGTAGAGGTCCCACCTACCCCAGAAAGAGCCCCAATTATCCAGGAAACCAAAACCCTCCCTCCTATACCATCCCTGCAGCCACGTGTTCAACTCCTCTCTCTCCCGATTCCTCACTTCGCTAGCACGTGGCACGGGCAACAACCCAGAGATAACAACTCTGTTTGTTCTCGCTCTAAGCTTCCACCCTAGCTCCCTGAATTTCTGCCTTAAATCCCCATCTGTCTTCCTGCCTGTGTCGTTGGTACCTATGTGTACCACAACTTGGGGCTGCACCCCCTCCCCCTTGAGGATCCCAAAAATCCGAGACATCACATACCCTGGCACCTGGGAGGCAACACACCAACCGTGAGTCTCTCTCGTTCCCACAAAACCTTCTATCTGTTCCCCTAACTATGGAGTCCCCAATGACTAATGCTCTGCTCCTATTACCCCTTCCCTTTTGAGCAACAGGGACAGACTCTGCGCCAGAGACCTGTGTCCCATTGCCTCCCCTTGGTAAGTCGTCTCCCCCAACAGTATCCAAAACGGAAACAAATACAAGAAATGCTGGATTCACTCAGCAGGTCTGGCAGCATCTGTGGAAAGAGAAGCAGAGTTAACGTTTGGGGTCAGTGACCCTTCTTCGGAACCATTCGGTTTCCAGCATCCGCAGTATTTTGCTTTTATTTTAGTATCCAAAACGGTATACCTGTTGTTGAGGGAAACGGCCACAGGCGATCCCTGCACTGCCTGCTGGTTCCCTCTCCTTCCCCTGACGGTAACCCATCTACCTTCTTCTTTTACCTGAGGTGTGACTGCCTCCCAATAACTCCTCTCAATAATCCCCTCCACCTCCCGAATGATGCGAAGTTCCTCCAGCTCCAGCTCCAGTTCCAGCTCCAGTTCCCTAACGCGGTCCTCGAGGAGCTGGAGCTGGGTTCACTTCCCGCAGATGCAGTCAGCAGGGACACCCTTGGCGACCCTTACCTCCCACATTCTGCAGGAGGAACATTCAACAGCCTTAACCTCCATTCCCACTATTCTAAATTCCCAAGTTTTTAACCAATCACACGATAAAACAAGAAGAGAAATAGAAAAAGCCTTACCTTACCGACACACAACCGAGTCCTTTTTTTTGGTAAGAGGAGGAGGGCGGGTGGGAGACACTACAAGAGTAGTGTCTCGGGTTCAGAAACAGCCCAAATATATAGGTTTCTACTTACCCAGCAGTCCCTGCTCCACCGAAACTCGCGATGAAATTGACTTCCCAGCTGTTCACTCCTCGCTCGCAATGCCTGTGCTCCTGGAAAAGCTGCACAACGAAAAGGTAAGAGAATTTACACAGCCCAAATGTATAGGTTTCTGCTTACCCAGCAGTCCCTGCTCCACCGAAACTCCCGATGAAATTGACTTCCCAGCTGTTCACTCCTCGCTCGCAATGCCTGTGCTCCTGGAAAAGCTGCACAACGAAGAGGTAAGAGAATTTAGACAGCCCAAATGCATAGGTTTCTGCTTACACAGCAGTCCCTGCTCCACCGAAACTCCCGATGAAATTGACTTCCCAGCTGTTCACTCCTCGCTCGCAATGCCTGTGCTCCTGGAAAAGCTGCACAACGAAAAGGTAAGAGAATTTACACAGCCCAAATATATCGGTTTCTGCTTACCCAGCAGTCCCTGCTCCACCGAAACTCCCGATGAAATTGACTTCCCAGCTGTTCACTCCTCGCTTGCAATGCCTGTGCTCCTGGAAATGCTGCACAACGAAAAGGTTGCCTGCCAGATTTCTTTCATGTCCCCTCCTCGCTCTCCTAATTACGTTTTTAAGTACCCCCTACACTTTCTATACTCCTCTAGTGTCTACACTGTTTTCAGCGCTCTGAATCTGCAATAAGCCTCATTTTTTCCTGATCCAATCCTCTGTATCTCTTGACATCCAGGGTTCCCTGGGCCTGTTAGTCCTACTCATCACCTTAACGGGTGCATGTTGGCTCTGAAGTCTCACTATTTTCTCTTTGAATGACACCCATTGATCTGATGTGCACTTTCCTACAAGTAGCTCCTCCCAGTCCACTTTGGCCCCATCCTGTTTAATCATCTTAAAATCGGCCTTCCCCCAATTCAGTCCCTTTAGTTTCGGTCCGTCTTTGTCCGGTACTGCCCCTTCTCTTGCAGGACGTCCGATGTACTGGCTCAAAAGCTCTCCTGTATGCATTTTACGAATTCATTCCCCATTAAGCCTTTTGCACTAAGACTGTCCCAGTTGATATCGGGGAAGTTGAAATCCCCTACTAATACTACCCTATTATTTTTACACCTCTGAGATTTGCCTATATATCTGCTCCTCGATCTCTCCCTGACTGTTTGGAACCCTGTAGTACACTCCCAGCCAGGTGATTGCCCCCTTTCTGTTTTTAATTTCCACCCATATGGCCTCATTTAAGGAACCTTCTCAGAGAACATTCATACTTACTGCAGTATTTGACTCCTTGATCAACAGTGCAATGCCCCCTACTCTTTTACCCCCTCCCTTGTCATGCCTGCAGATTCTATACCCTGGAATATTGAGCTGCCAGTCCTGCCTCTCCCTCAACCATGTCTCTGTGACAGTAATAATACCATAATGCCATGTGCTAAATAGTAATAATACCATAATGCCATGTGCTAAACAACGCCCTCAATTCATTTGCCTTACTAGTAAGACTCCTGTCATTCAAATAGATACAATTCATCCTTGTATTTTTCCCTTGTGCCTTACCAGGTCTATATTTGCTCTGCCTTCCAGCAGACTCACGTTCTGTTCCAAAGTACCCTCTACTGTACCTCCACTCTTTATCCCATCCCCCCTGCCAATTAGTTTAACCCCCTGCACCCCCCCCCCACAATAAATAACTAACAAACCTCCGAGCAAGGATGCTTGTCCCATTCCAGTTCAGGTGCAACCTGTCCAACTTGTACAAGTCCCACCTTTGCCAAAAACATACCCAGTGATCCAGGAAACTAAAGCCCTCTCTCCTGCACGATCACCTCAGCCACACATTTATCTGCTCCATCCTCCTATTCCTATAGTCACTAGCACGTGGCACCGGGAGTAATCCAGAGATTACAACCTGAATAGTCTTGCTTTTTAATCTGCTACCTAGCTCCCGAAATTCTTGTTGCAGGACCTCATCCCTCTTTCTACCTATGTATACCACGATCTGACTATTCACCCTCTCCCTTCAGAATCTCCTACAGCAGCTCCGAGACATCCTTGACCCTAGCACCAGGGAGGCAACATACAATCCTGGAGTCTCATCTGCGGCCACAGAAACGCCTGTCTGTTCCTCCAGTGTGAGAGATATCGGAATGGGGAAGATCAATCTGCTCACTCAGGTACACTCAGACCGGCTGCAGGGGAGAGTTCGGAAATTAGATAGATATAATTAAAGATATGTCCCCAGTCTGGTACTGAGTTCCATACAGAGCACAGGAAGATCAGGCTCCATTCCTGACCGGTGCTGAACGAGCACCTAACCCAACATAAACAAACTGACTCAGGTTAAGAGCTCAGAACAAAGCATCTGAATGCTTAGACAGCCAGAGAGAAACAGTGACATCATGCGATAAAGATTTACACAGCTTCGGACTGGTCAGAAACATTCACTCACTTGTTTAATAGAATTTGAAATTGGATCCAAAATTGGCTTAGAGGCAGGAGGCAGTGGGTGATGGTCGAGGGAGGATTTTGCGAGTGGAAGCCTGTGACCAGTGGTGTACCACAGGGATCAATGCTGGGACCCTTGCTGTTTGTAGTGTACATTAATGATTTAGACGTGAATGTAGGAGGTATGATCAGTAATTTCGCAGATGACATAATAATTGATTGTGTTGTAAATAGTGAGGAGAAAATCCTTAGATTACAGGACAATATAGATGGGCTGGTAATATGGGCAGAGCAGCGGCAAATGGAATTTAATCCTGAGAAGTGTGCGGTGATGCATTTTGGGAGGACGAACAAGGCAAGGGAATGTCCAATGGATGGTCTGACCCGAGGAAGTACAGAGGGTCAGTGGGAGTGTGGTGCACATGTTCATATATCACTGAAGGCAGCAGCACAGGTAGATAAGGTGGTTAGGAAGGCTTCTGGGATACTTGCCTTTATTAGCTGAGGCATAGAATATAAGAGCAGGGATGCTATAATGAAGCTGTATAAAACTCTGGGTAAGCCACAACTAGAGTACTGTGTACATAACAGAGGTGTAAATAACCAGGGGATATCGATTTAAGGTTAGAGGTAGGAGATACAGAGGAAATTTGAGGCAAAATGTTTTCACTCAGATGGTGGTTGGAATCTGGAACACACTGCCTGAAGAGGTGGTAAAGGCAGGGACACTCACAACATTTAAGTATTTAGATGAACACTTGAAATGCCATAGCATAAAAGGCTATGGGTCAAGTGCTGGAAGATGGGATTGGAACATATAGGTGCTTGATGGCCGGCACAGACACAATGGGCCGAAAGGCCTGCTATTGAGCTGAACAACTCTGTCACCCTCCGACATTAATGAGGTAGAATGCATTTTCAAACCATAACTACAAAATCTGACCACATTTTTTGTGAGAAATTATGTTTTTAGGTTGTCGTGGAGCAGTCACTGATCGGTTCATTGGACACCTGATTTGCAAACAAAGGATTCCTGCTCTGAGACTCTCACCTTACAACATCATATTACTGACAGTCAGATAAACACAGCAGTATCAATTGAACACAATATATTAAAATAGAAATATGAAGTAGGGACACTGAACAAACAAATAATGCAATCCCTGTCACTTCAAACATCAAACTGTCTGATTGGACAACCCTGAGACACTGAGAAAATTCAATTCCCTGCAGTCGGAGACAAGTTCCTGCTTCTCAGAAAAGACCTTCATTTTAAAGATAATGTCTCACAAAATAGAACTTAATCCAACGTTATTCTTTATTAAGCTGAAAAATGGATAATGATTTATATCTGAGTTAGTGACGGCAGGGAGAGCACTTTCTACTGGAACAGTGTCAGCTCAGTTTCAGGTACACACAGATACAGAAATAGATTCTCATCTGTGTACCTGCAACTCAAAGAGACTTCACAAATCACATAAATGGAAATCACATCACCACAAATAAGAGACTGTCCACAAAGTAACTCGAGAGATTTCTCCATCACAGGTTATGAGAGAGTGTCTATAAATCACCAATAGGAGAATCAAAATTTTTTTTTAAAACTTGCAATGAACAATTATTTGTGCATTTAGATGATAAGGGCTGGTCACAATACTTCTTCAGACAAATGTCTACCCA
The DNA here is from genome assembly GCF_036365525.1 of Heterodontus francisci. Classification (NCBI taxonomy): domain Eukaryota; kingdom Metazoa; phylum Chordata; class Chondrichthyes; order Heterodontiformes; family Heterodontidae; genus Heterodontus; species Heterodontus francisci. The sequence goes on along the minus strand of NW_027140740.1, from coordinate 1,623,291 downwards.
AACAATAAAGGACTGACCATAAAAGACCAACTAAACATTCATAATCCAATTATTAAAGGACTGACCGTAAATCAGCTACGGAACAATCTCAATCTGAATAACAAGGAACGGTCCAGAAATCTCCTCTGAAACAATTTTGAGTTATATATTAAGGGAATGATCATAAATCTTCATTGGAACAGTCTCCACACCTGTGATGACTGAGCTGTTCTCACCTGGTATGGTCCCAGGAATCATTCAAGGAACAGGAAGATCCCAGGCTCCATTCCCTGACTGGCACATTAAACTGGTCTCACCTGCTGTGATACTGAGCCCCACGCAGTGAACAGGAGGATCCCAGGCTCCATCCCCAGCCTGTGCTGTGTGAGCTGCTTTTATCTACTCTGATACTGAGTCCCACACAGTGAACAGGAGGATCCCAGGCTCCATCCCCAGTCAGTGGTGTGTGAGCTGATTTTATCTATTGTGATACAGAGGCCCAGACAGTGAAAAGGAAGATCCCAGGCTCCATCCCCAACCTGTGATGTGTGAGCTGCTTTTATCTATTGTGACACTGAGCCCCACACAGTGAGCAGGAAGATCCCAGGTTCCATCTCCCTCCTGTGTTGGGTAGTACTGAGCTCTCTGCTTTATGTGCTGCAAGCTCCATGACCCATCCCATTCCGATGCTGAGTTGGCCCCCTGCTCTATTGTATGTTATCAGAGGGTGATCTTACCTCACTGCAGTGTATTGAAGGCTCGGTTCCTCAATCTCCTGCATCAATACAGCCACTCATCCAACTTGCTGCTGCTTCATGTGGGGACAGGAACAGGACATTCTGCTCAGTCAGGAATTCCCAAACTAACTGCAAGACAGAGAGGCAGCAATTAGACCCACACAATGAGAGGCACATAGCCAGTGTGATACTGGGTCACACAGAGCAGGAAGATCCCAGGCTCCATCCCCAGCCTGTGCTGTATTTCACCCGACTCTACCCTCTGTTCATTGTGGGCGATTTTACCTCACTGTGGTGTGTATGAAGTCTCAATTTACCCATCTCCTGTATCACTGTCTGTGTGTCGGCCATCTTCAATGTGGACGATAAGGGAATGGAGCAGAACAATCTGTTCACTCAGGTACACACAGACTGACTGCAAGAGGGAGAGTTGGGAATCAGATGGATATAATTAAAGGTATGTACCCAGTCTGGTACTGAGCTCCAAACAGAGCACAGGAAGACCCCAGGCTCCATCACCAGCCTGTGCTGTGTTTCTCCCTACTCTACGCTCTGTTCACGGTGGGTGATTTTACCTCACTGTGGTGTGTATGAAGACTCGATTTATCCCACTCCTGTATCACGGTCAGTGTGTCTTCAATGTCATAGAGTCAGGACTTATACAGCACAGAAACAGGCCCTTCGGCCCATCGTGTCTCTGTCGGCCATTAGGTACCTGTCTATTCTAATCCCATTTTCCAGCATTTGTTCGTAGCCTTGTATACTATGGCATCGCAAGTGGTAATCTAAATACTTAAACGTGAGTGTTTCTTCCTGTACCACCTTCTGGCAGTTAATTGCGGATCCCAATCACCCTCTGGATGGTGAAATGTTTTCCTCAAATCCCCTTTAAACCTCCTGCCCCTTACCTTAAATCTATGCCACCTGGTTATTGACCCCTCTGATAAGGGAAAATATTTCTTCCTGTCTCACCTGTCAGTGCTGTCAGTATACCTCAATCATGTCCTCACTCAGTCTTCTGCACACGAAGGTAAACAACCCAAGCCTTTTCGGTCCCTCGTCATAGCTGAAATGCTCTAGCCCAGGCAACCTCCTGGTGAATCTCCTCTGCACCCTCTCCAGTGCAATCACATCCTTCCTACAGCATAGATTGCACTGGGGAAGGTGCAGATGAGATTCACCAGGATGTTGCCTGGCCTGGAGGATTTCAGCTATGTAGACAGACGGGATAAGCTCGGGTTGTTTTCCTTACAGCAGAGAGGTCTGAGAGGGGACATGATTGAGGGATATGAGGGGCATTGATAGGATAGATAGGAAGAAACATTTTCCCATAGCGGAGGTGTCAATAACCAGGGCACATCGATATAAGGTTCGGGGCAGGAGATACAGAGGAGATTTGAGGCAAAGTGTTTTCACCCAGATGGTGGTTGCAATCTGAAACACACTGCCTGAAGGGGTGGTCGAGGCAGGAACACTCAACATTTAAGATGTATTTAGAAGAGCACTTGAAATGCCATAGTATACAAGGCTACAGGCCAAGTGCTGGAAAATGGGATTAGAATAGATAGGTGCTTGATGGCCTGCACAGACACATGGGCCAAAAGGGCTGCTTCTGAGCTGAACAACTATCACTCTCTGACATTAATAAGGTAGAATTCATTTTCAACCCAAAAACTACTAAAAATGACCACACCCACATTTTCGATGAGAAATTATGATTTTAGTTTGTCGTGGAGCAGTCACTAATCGGATCATGGCCTGATTTACAAACAAAGGATTCCTGCTCTGAGACTCTCACCTTACAACATCATATTACTGACAGTCAGATAAACACAACAGTATCAATAGAACACGGTATATTAAAATAGAAATATGAAGGAGGGACACACAGAACAAACAAATAATGCAATCCCTGTCACTTTAAACATCAAACTGTCTGATTGGACAACCCTGAGACATTGGTGACACTGAGACAGGTAAATTGACCTGTTTAACTGCATGGGTCAGTGTTAATAATGAAAATTCAATCACTGCAGTGGGAAAAAAGTTCCTGCTTCACAGAAAAACCTGCTTTTTAAAGAATGTCTCACAAAATAGAAGTTACTCCAACCTCATTCTTTATGAAGCTGAAATTGATTTTGATTTATATTTGAGTTAGTGACTGCAGGGAGAGCCCTTTCTACTGGAACAGTGTCAGCTCAGTGTCTGGTCCACACAGGTACAGAAATAGATTCTCATCTGTGTACTTGTGGCTCAAAGAGATTCGACAAATATTTTTTTCCTTGCCTTTTGGGCCTCCTTATCTCGAGAGACAATGTATACGCGCCTGGAGGTGGTCAGTGGTTTGTGAAGCAGCGCCTGGAGTGGCTATAAAGGCCAATTCTGGAGTGACAGGCTCTTCCACAGGTGCTGCAGAGAAATTTGTTTGGCAGGGCTGTTGCACAGTTGGCTCTCCCCTTGCGCCTCTGTCTTTTTTCCTGCCAACTACTAAGTCTCTTCGACTCGCCACAATTTAGCCCTGTCTTTATGGCTGCCCGCCAGCTCTGGCGAATGCTGGCAACTGACTCCCACGACTTGTGATCAATGTCACACGATTTCATGTCGCGTTTGCAGACGTCTTGATAGCGGAGACATGGACGGCCGGTGGGTCTGATACCAGTGGCGAGCTCTCTGCACAATGTGTCTTTGGGGATCCTGCCATCTTCCACGCGGCTCACATTGCCAAGCCATCTCAAGCGCCGCTGACTCAGTAGTGTGTATAAGCTGGGGGTGTTGGCCGCTTCAAGGACTTCTGTGTTGGAGATATAGTCCTGCCACCTGATGCCAAGTATTCTCCGGAGGCAGCGAAGATGGAATGAATTGAGACGTCGCTCTTGGCTGGCATACGTTGTCCAGGCTTCGCTGCCATAGAGCAAAGTTCTGAGGACACAGGCCTGATAAACTCGGACTTTTGTGTTCCGTGTCAGTGCGCCATTTTCCCACACTCTATTGGCCAGTCTGGACATAGCAGTGGAAGCCTTACCCATGCGCTTGTTGATTTCTGCATCTAGAGACAGGTTACTGGTGATAGTTGAGCCTAGGTAGGTGAACTCTTGAACCACTCCAGAGCGTGGTCGCCAATATTGATGGATGGAGCATTTCTGACGTCCTGCCCCATGATGTTCGTTTTCTTGAGGCTGATGGTTAGGCCAAATGCATTGCAGGCAGCCGCAAACCTGTCGATGAGACTCTGCAGGCATTCTTCAGTATGAGATGTTAAAGCAGCATCGTCAGCAAAGAGGAGTTCCCTGATGAGGACTTTCCGTACTTTGGACTTCGCTCTTAGACGGGCAAGGTTGAACAACCTGCCCCCTGATCTTGTGTGGAGGAAAATTCCTTCTTCAGAGGATTTGAACGCATGTGAAAGCAGCTGGGAGAAGAAAATCCCAAAAAGTGTGGGTGCGAGAACACAGCCCTGTTTCACACCACTCAGGATAGGAAAGGGCTCTGATGAGGAGCCACCATGTTGAATTGTGCCTTTGATATTGTCATGGAATGAGGTGATGATACTTAGTAGCTTTGGTCGACATCCAATCTTTTCTAGTAGTCTGAAGAGACCACGTCTGCTGACGAGGTCAAAGGCTTTGGTGAGATCAATGAAAGCAATGTCAATGAATCCAAAGGACTGTCATTGACCTCATCTCCTCTGGAGATCTTCCCTCTACAGCTTCCAACCTCATAGTCCCGCAACCCCGGACAGCCCGCTTCTATCTCCTTCCCAAAATCCACAAACGGGACTGTCCCGGCAGACCCATTGTGTCAGCCTGCTCCTGCCCAACTGAACTTATTTCTTCCTATCTAGACTCTATCTTTTCTCCGCTGGTGCAGTCTCTTCCCACCTACATCCGTGACTCTTCTGACGCCCTACGTCATTTTGACAATTTCCAGTTTCCTGGTCCCAACCGCCTCCTCTTCACTATGGACGTCCAATCGCTCTACACCTCCATCCCCCACCAGGATGGTTTGAGGGCTCTCCGCTTCTTCCTGGAACAGCGGCCCAACCAGTCCCCATCCACCACCACCCTCCTCCGCCTGGCTGAACTTGTTCTCACATTGAACAACTTCTCCTTCAACTCCACGCACTTCCTTCAAGTAAAAGGTGTCGCTATGGGTACCCGCATGGGTCCTAGTTATGACTGTCTTTTTGTGGGATATGTCGAGCATTCTTTGTTCCAGCCCTACTCAGGCCCCCTCCCCCAACTCTTTTTCCGGTACATTGATGACTGTATCGGTGCCGTTTCCTGCTCCCGCCCCGAACTCGAAAACTTTATCAACTTTGCTTCCAATTTCCACCCTTCTCTCACCTTTACATGGTCCATCTCTGACACTTCCCTTCCCTTCCTCGACTTCTCTGTCTCCATCTCTGGGGATAGGTTGTCTACCAATATCCATTATAAGCCCACTGACTCCCACAGCTACCTCGACTACACTTCTTCACACCCTACCTCCTGTAAGGACACCATTCCATTCTCCCAGTTTCTCCGTCTCCGACGCATCTGCTCTGATGATGCTACCTTCCATGACGGTGCTTCTGATATGACCTCCTTTTTCCTCAACCGAGGATTTCCCCCCACTGTGGTTGACAGGGCCCTCAACCGTGTCCGACCCATTCCCCGCACCTCTACCCTCACCCCTTCCCCTCCCTCCCAGAACCGTGACAGGGTTCCCCTTGTCCTCACTTTTCATCCCACCAGCCTCCATATCCTAAGGATCATCCTCCGCCATTTTCTCCACCTCCAGCGTGATGCCACTACCAGTCGCATCTTCCCCTCCCTTCCCCTGTCAGCATTCCGAAGGGATCGTTCCCTCCGCGACACCCTGGTCCACTCCTCCATTACCCCCACCACCTCGTCCCCGTCCCAGGGCACCTTCCCTTGCAATCGCAGGAGGTGTAATACCTGCCCATTTACCTCCTCTCTCCTCACTATCCCAGGCCCCAAACACTCCTTTCAGGTGAAGCAGCGATTTACTTGTACTTCTTTCAATGTAGTATACTGTATTCGCTGCTCACAGTGTGGTCTCCTCTACATTGGGGAGACCAAGCGCAGACTGGGTGACCGCTTTGCGGAACATCTCCGCTCAGTCCGCAAGCAGGACCCTGAGCTTCCGGTTGCTTGCCATTTCAACACTCCCCCCTGCTCTCATGCTCACATCTCTGTCCTGGGATTGCTGCAGTGTTCCAGTGAACATCAACGCAAGCTCGAGGAACAGCATCTCATCTACCGATTAGGCACACTACAGCCTGCCGGACTGAACATTGAGTTCAATAATTTCAGAGCATGACAGCCCCCCACTTTACTTTCATTTTTAGTCATTTTTAGTTATTTTTTCTTCCTTTTTTTTGCATTCCTTTTTACATTTTTTGCATTTATTTCATTTTATCTTAGTTTGTTCAGTTTGCTTACCCACTGTTTTTTTTCAGGTTGTTTTTCTTCAGGTTTGCACTTGCTGATGTTCTATATTCAGTATATGCACACCTAATCTGTACTAATGCTTTGTCTTTCAAAACACCATTAACATATTGTTTGCCTTTGCTCTGTGACCTTTTGGTCAGCTATGTGGCCTGGTCCAATCGGCACCTTCTCCTTTGTTATCTCTTGCCCAACCCCCACCTCACTTGTTTATAATCTGTGACTTTTCTAATATTTGTCAGTTCCGAAGAAGGGTCACTGACCCGAAACGTTAACTCTGCTTCTCTTTCTACATATGCTGCCAGACCTGCTGAGTGAATCCAGCATTTCTTGTTTTTGTTTCAGATTTCCAGCATCCGCAGTATTTTGCTTTTATTTTAGTGTTTAATTCACTGCCACTTCTCTTCCAGGAATGCCTACCTTGAAGAAGTTCTGCTCTTCTCTCCGATTGGATTTTCGTTTGTCTCTTTTACCTTGTTCACCTTCATTGCTTTCTATTTCCCTCCTGGTGTTTGATAAGGTATCTACCAAAACTCATTTTCACAGCCACATCTCCTTCCTCAGTGACTGTGTCCGGCTCCGACTGATTCCACGTGGATTCCAACTGCAGTTTCACCCATCATGCTTTGAAACCACCCAGGATCACAGGTATCTCCGAGAAATACAACGTTCCTCGGACTGCTACTCTCGCCGCATCCTGAGATCTACACTCAGTGCTATGCGCCGCCATATGCACACACTGGACCTCTCTCTCCAGCAGCACCGTCTCACCTTATCTCAAATCTGTTCTACTCCGCAGTTTCATCTCATCTTACGTCTCATCCGACGCATTAACAAAAAACTTTTTTTCTTCCTTTCAGGTGTTAAGGAACGCAAGCTCCGGCAGCTGATGGGGACTAATTCCCCTCCAGATCCTCCTTCCACTTCACTTCCCTCTGACCCCACCCCTTCTGATCTGACCCCTTGCCGTGTATTCACTATACCCTCTGACCTCCCCCTCTCTGATGCTGAGCGTTCTGTACTCAGCAAAGGACTCAGTTTTATCCCCTTACGCCCCCACCTCAATGAATTTCGCGCTCGGCATGACGTTGAGCTCTTCTTCCGTCGCCTCCGCCTCCGGGCTCACTTCTTTGACCAGGAGTCCTCCCCCCGACCAGCAGACCCATTCACCCGCCTCCAGTATTCTCCCTCTACCTGGACCCCTCACCCTGGCCTCTTACCCGCTCTTGATCTCTTCATTGAAAACTGTCGGCGAGACATTGGTCGTCTCAATTTCTCTGCCCCCCTCACTCACTCTAACCTGTCCCCCTCTGAACTTGAGGCACTCCGTTCTCTCAGGTCTAACCCCGACATGGTCATCAAACCTGCAGACAAGGGTGGTGCTGTTGTTGTATGGCGTACCGACCTCTATCTTGCAGAAGCTCAACGCCAACTCACAGACACCGCTTCCTACCTCCCTCTGGACCATGACCCCACCACCGAACATCAAGCCACCGTCCAAAGGACTGTCATTGACCTCATCTCCTCTGGAGATCTTCCCTCTACAGCTTCCAACCTCATAGTCCCGCAACCCCGGACAGCCCGCTTCTATCTCCTTCCCAAAATCCACAAACGGGACTGTCCCGGCAGACCCATTGTGTCAGCCTGTTCCTGCCCAACTGAACTTATTTCTTCCTATCTAGACTCTATCTTTTCTCCGCTGGTGCAGTCTCTTCCCACCTACATCCGTGACTCTTCTGACGCCCTACGTCATTTTGACAATTTCCAGTTTCCTGGTCCCAACCGCCTCCTCTTCACTATGGACGTCCAATCGCTCTACACCTCCATCCCCCACCAGGATGGTTTGAGGGCTCTCCGCTTCTTCCTGGAACAGAGGCCCAACCAGTCCCCATCCACCACCACCCTCCTCCGCCTGGCTGAACTTGTTCTCACATTGAACAACTTCTCCTTCAACTCCACGCACTTCCTTCAAGTAAAAGGTGTCGCTATGGGTACCCACATGGGTCCTAGTTCTGCCTGTCTTTTTGTGGGATATGTCGAGCATTCTTTGTTCCAGTCCTACTCAGGCCCCCTCCCCCAACTCTTTTTCCGGTACATTGATGACTGTATCGGTGCCGTTTCCTGCTCCCGCCCCGAACTCGAAAACTTTATCAACTTTGCTTCCAATTTCCACCCTTCTCTCACCTTTACATGGTCCATCTCTGACACTTCCCTTCCCTTCCTCGACTTCTCTGTCTCCATCTCTGGGGATAGGTTGTCTACCAATATCCATTATAAGCCCACTGACTCCCACAGCTACCTCGACTACACTTCTTCACACCCTACCTCCTGTAAGGACACCATTCCATTCTCCCAGTTTCTCCGTCTCCGACGCATCTGCTCTGATGATGCTACCTTCCATGACGGTGCTTCTGATATGACCTCCTTTTTCCTCAACCGAGGATTTCCCCCCACTGTGGTTGACAGGGCCCTCAACCGTGTCCGACCCATTCCCCGCACCTCTACCCTCACCCCTTCCCCTCCCTCCCAGAACCGTGACAGGGTTCCCCTTGTCCTCACTTTTCATCCCACCAGCCTCCATATCCAAAGGATCATCCTCCGCCATTTTCGCCACCTCCAGCGTGATGCCACTACCAGTCGCATCTTCCCCTCCCTTCCCCTGTCAGCATTCCGAAGGGATCGTTCCCTCCGCGACAACCTGGTCCACTCCTCCATTACCCCCACCACCTCGTCCCCGTCCCAGGGCACCTTCCCTTGCAATCGCAGGAGGTGTAATACCTGCCCATTTACCTCCTCTCTCCTCACTATCCCAGGCCCCAAACACTCCTTTCAGGTGAAGCAGCGATTTACTTGTACTTCTTTCAATGTAGTATACTGTATTCGCTGCTCACAGTGTGGTCTCCTCTACATTGGGGAGACCAAGCGCAGACTGGGTGACCACTTTGCGGAACATCTCCGCTCAGTCCGCAAGCAGGACCCTGAGCTTCCGGTTGCTTGCCATTTCAACACTCCCCCCTGCTCTCATGCTCACATCTCTGTCCTGGGATTGCTGCAGTGTTCCAGTGAACATCAACGCAAGCTCGAGGAACAGCATCTCATCTACCGATTAGGCACACTACAGCCTGCCGGACTGAACATTGAGTTCAATAATTTCAGAGCATGACAGCCCCCCACTTTACTTTCATTTTTAGTCATTTTTAGTTATTTTTTCTTCCTTTTTTTTGCATTCCTTTTTACATTTTTTGCATTTATTTCATTTTATCTTAGTTTGTTTAGTTTGCTTACCCACTGTTTATTTTTCAGGTTGTTTTTCTTCAGGTTTGCCCTTGCTGATGTTCTATATTCAGTATATTCACACCTAATCTGTACTAATGCTTTGTCTTTCAAAACACCATTAACATATTGTTTGCCTTTGTTCTGTGACCTTTTGGTCAGCTATGTGGCCTGGTCCAATCTGCACCTTCTCCTTTGTTATCTCTTGCTCAACCCCCACCTCACTTGTTTATAATCTGTGACTTTTCTAATATTTGTCAGTTCCGAAGAAGGGTCACTGACCCGAAACGTTAACTCTGCTTCTCTTTCTACAGATGCTGCCAGACCTGCTGAGTGAATCCAGCATTTCTTGTTTTTATTTGTGGTAGAGGGGCATCTGTTGTTCACGGCATTTCTCCTGTATCTGACGAAGGGAGAACAGCATGTCAATGGTCGATCTCTCTGCACGAAAGCCACACTGTGCCTCAGGGTAGACGCGCTCGGCCAGCTTCTGGAGCCTGTTCAGAGCGACTCGAGCAAAGACTTTCCCCACTTTGCTGAGCAGGGAGATTCCACGGTAGTTGTTGCAGTCACCGCGGTCACCTTTGTTTTTATAGAGGGTGATGATCTTGGCATCGCGCATGTCCTGGGGTACTGCTCCCTCGTCCCAGCACAGGCACAACAGTTCATGTCCTGCTGAGAGTATAGCAGGCTTGGCACTCTTGATTATTTCAGGGGTAATGCTGTCCTTCCCAGGGGCTTTTCAGCTGGCTAGAGAATCAATGGCATCACTGAGTTCCGATTTGGTTGGCTGCATGTCCAGCTCATCCATGACTGGTAGAGGCTGGGCTGCATTAAGGGCAGTCTCAGTGACAGCATTCTCCCTGGAGTACAGTTCTAGGTAGTGCTCAACCCAGCGGTCCATTTGTTTGCGTTGGTCAGTGATTATGTCCCCCGATTTAGATTTGAGGGGGGCGATCTTCTTGATGGTTGGCCCAAGAGCTCTCTTCCTGCCATCATACATTCCTCTGATGTTTCCGGTGTCTGAGGCCCGCTGAATATGACTGCATAGGTGTTGCCAGTAGTCGTTTGCGCAACGCCTAGCTGTTCTTTGTGCAGTACATCTGGCTGCTTTATGTGCTGCGGATGTTAAATCGCTGGGGGCATTCTTGTAGTTCAACAGTGCAATGCGCATAGCGGCTATGACAGGTTCCAGCTCTTCATTATGAGATTGAAACCAGTCTGCATTTCTCTTCGCACTTTTGCCGTAGGTGGTCAAAGCTGACTCATAGATGGCGTCTCTGATGTGGGTCTCAGCATCCCCTCTGGGAGTGTTTTGAAGGGCTATTACAAGTGAATTTAGAATTTTTTGTAACAGCTGTGGGTGAGAGATTCTGCTCGTGTTGATGCGCGGGTGGCCCTTCTGCTTGGAATGATGCAACTTCTTTGGTCTGAGTCTAACCTTGCTGCACACCAGGGAGTGGTCGGTGTCGCAGTCCGCACTGTGGAAGCTGTGTGTGATTTGAACACTGTTTAAGGCGGCTCGCCTTGTGACAATGAGGTCTAGCTGGTGCCAAGGACTCGAACTTGGGTGCCTCCATCAAACCTGGTGACGGTGGTTAGTCTGAAAGAACGAGTTGGTGATGCAGAGGTTATGATAGGTGCACAACTCAAGCAGTCTCTGCCCGTTCTCATTCATCCTTCCAACGCCATAGCGCCCAAGGCAGGAGGGCCATGAGTCATGGTCGGCCCCAACCCTGGCATTAAAGTCCCCCAGCAGGAATAGGTGTTCGGTGTTGGCGATGTTGCTAATGATGTTATGGAGTTGTTCATATAACTGGTCTTTAGCTTGAGCTTCAGTCTTTAGCTTCTTATTTCGACAAATAAGAGAAATGGAAATCACATCACCACAAATAAGACACTGTCCTCAGAGTAACTCGAGAGAGTTCTCCATCATAGGTATCACCTCACATTTCTCTGCATGAAATTTCATCTGTCACGTGTCTGTTCATCCCACCAGCCTGTCTATATCCTCCTGAAGACTCTCACTATCCTCTTCACAGTTCACAAAAATTCCAAGTTTTGTGTCATGTGTGAATATTAACAATTGGTCCTGTCTGGGTCATTAATAACTGATCCCAACATCAGTACCTGGGGAACTGCACTATATATCTTCCTCCAGTCCAAATAACAACAGTTCATCACAACAATCTGTTTCCTCACACTCAGCCCATTTCCTATCCTTTCTGTTTCTCTCCTTTTGATTACATGGGCTGCAGTTTTACTGGTAATTCTATTACATGTCATTGAACAAAACACCTTTTGGAAATCCAGATACACCACATCAAACACATTCCCCTCAATAACCCTTCCTGAAACATACAGCTTGAGCTTATCCAGCTGACCACACTTCATATAAATGTGTTCAAAGACACAAGATGTACAGTAAATCTATACAGAGCACAGGAAGATCCCAGCATCCATCCCCAGCCTGTGCTGTGAACTATTCTGAGAAAGTGTGGCACTGAATACCAGACACAGAGCACAGGAATATCCGGGGCTCCATCCCCAGCCTCAGCTAAGTGAGCTGCTCTCACGTAATGTGGTACTGATCCCCATTCTCAGGGCACAGGAAGATCCCAGGCCCAATTCCTGGCCTCTGCTGAGTTAACACCCTGTTGTACCAATTGTTATCAGTGTGTGATCTTACCTCACTGTGGAGTGAATGGAAGGCTGGAGTTCTCCATCTCCTGCATCACCACCAGCAGCTCATCCAACTTGAGTGTGTGTGATGTGAGGAAAGGATCAGGACATTGTGATCAGTCAGGAACTCCCAGACCCACTGCAAGAGAGAGAGTGGCAGCAATTAGAACCACACAATGAGGATTAACCACACGGTACGGTACTGAGCCCAATACAGAGGACAGGGAGATCCCAGACTCCATCCACAGCCTCTGATGAGTGAGCTGTTCTCAACCAGTCTGGCACTAAGCCCCACCCACCGAGCACTGGAAGATCCCAAGCTCCATCCCTAGCCTGAGCAGTGTTTCTCCCTACCCTACCCTCTGTTCACGGTGGGTGATTTTACCTCACTGTGGTGTGTATGAAGACTCGATTTATCCTTCCCAAGTATCAATGTCAGTGTGTCTTCAATGTTATAGAGTGAGAGTTATACAGCACAGAAACATGCCTTTCGGCCCATCATGTCTGTGCTGGCCAACAAACACCTTTCCATTCTAATCCCATTTTTCCAGCACATGGCCTGTAGCCTTGTATGCTATGGCGTTTCAAGTGCTCATCTAAATATTTCAATGTTGTTAGGGTTCCTGCCTCTACCACCCCTTCAGGCAGTGTGTTCCAGATTCCAACCACCCTCTGGGAGAAAAATATTTTCCTCAAACCCCCTTTAAACCTCCGGCCCCTTACCTTAAATCTATGCCCCCTGGTTTTTGACCCCTCGGAGAAGCGAAAATGTTTCTGTCTATCTAACCTATCAAAGCCCCTCATAATTTGGTTTTCCTCAATCATGTCCCCCCTCAGAATTTTCTGCTTCACGGAAAACATCCCAGCCTTTTCAGTCTCTCCATCGCTGAAATGTTCCAGCGACGCAACATCCTGGTGAATCGCCTCTGAGCTTCTGCACTTTCTAGGGTCCTACCATCCGTTGTATATTCTCTTGCCTTGTTAGTCCTCCCAAAATGCATCACCTCACACTTCTCAAGATTGAATTACATTTCCCACTGCTCCACCCATCTTACCAGCCCATCTACATAGTCCTTTAATCTAAGGCTTTCCTCCTCACTATTGACACCACTAATTTTCGTGACATTTGAGAACTTACTGATGATACCTCATATTCACGTCCAAAATATTAATGTGCACTACAGCAGCAAGGGTCCCAGCCCCGATCCTGTGGACACCACTGGTCACAGGCTTCCAATCGCACAAACAACCCTCGCCCATTACCCTCTGCCTCCTGCCACAAAGCCATTTTTGGATCCAATTTGCCCAATTGTACTGGATGCCATGTGCTCTGACCTTCTTAACCAACCTCCCATGTGGGACCTTATCAAAAACCTTACTGAAGTCCATGTCGACTACATCAACTGCTTTGCCCTCATCTACACATCTGATCACCTCCTCAAGTTAGTCAGACACGAACTCCCCCTGGCAAATCCATAGTGCCTATCCCTGATTAATCCCTGCCTCTACTCGTGCAGATTAATCCTGTCCCTCAGATATTTTTCCAATAGTTCCCCAACCACTGGTGTTAGACTCACTAACCTGCATTTACCTAGTTTATCCCTGCTACCCTTCTTAAATAATGGTACCACATTCGCTGCCCTCCAGTCGTCTGGTACCTCTCCTGTGGCCAAAGATGGTTGGCAAATTTGTGTCAGAGGCCCTGCTATCGCCTCCCTTGCCTCAGATAATAGCCTGGGATACATTTCATCTGAGCCTGGGGATTTATCCACTTTTAAACCCGCTAAAACAGCGAATACATAATCCCTTTCAATGCTAATATGTTCAAGTATATCACAATCCCACTCCCCAATCTCTACACCGACATCGTCCTTCTCCATAGTGAACACAGAGGAAAAGTAATAAGTTAAAACCTCACCTATGTCCTCCAGTTCCACAAACAGTTTGCCACTTTGGTTCCCTCATGGGATCTAATATTTCCCTGGTTATCTTCTTGCCCTTGACATACTGATAAAACATCTTTGGATTTTCCTTTATCTTGCCTGCCAGTGTTTTCCATGTCCCCTCCCCACTCTCCGAATTACTTTTTGAAGTACCCTCCTGCACTTTCTATACTCCTCTAGTGCCTCTGCTGTTATCATTCCTCTGAATCTGCCTTCAGCCTCCTATTTTTCCCTGATCTAATCCTCTATATCCCTTAAAATCCAGGGTTCCCTGGGCCTGTTAGTCTGACCTTTCACCTTAACGGGTACATGTTGACTCGAAACTCTCACTATTTCCTCTTTGAAAGACTCCCACTGATCTGATGTCGACTTTCATAGAACATACAACAGTACAGCACAGTACAGGCCCTTCGGCCCACGATGTTGTGCCGAACCTTTAACCCACCCTCCGATCAAACTACCTACCTACCCTTCATTCTACTATCATCCAAATACCTATCCAAGAGTTGCTCAAATATCCCGAATGTATCTGCTTCCACTACCACCGCTGCCAGCGCATTCCACGCACCCACCACTCTCTGTGTAAAGAACCTACCTCTGACATCTCCCCGAAACCTTCCTCCAATCACCTTAAAATTATGCCCCCTGGTGATAGCCCTTTCCACCCTGGGAAATAGTCTCTGGCTATCCACTCTATCTCTGCCTCTCATAATCTTGCACCCCTCTATCAAGTCACCTCTCATCCTTCTTCGCTCCAATGAGAAAAGCCCGAGCTCCTTCAATCTTTCTTCGTAAGATATGCCCTCCAGTCCAGGCAGCATCCTGGTAAATCTCCTCTGCACCCTCTCTAAAGCTTCCACATCCTTCCAATAATGAGGCGACCAGAACTGAGCACAATATTCCAAGTGTGGTCGAACCAAGGCCTTATAGAGCTGCAGCATAACCTCACGGCTCTTAAACTCAATCCCCCTGTTAATGAAAGCCAACACACCATACGCCTTCTTAACAACCTTATCAACTTGGGTGGCAACTTTGATCGATCTATGGACATGAATCCCAAGGTCCCTCTGTTCCTCCACACTACCAAGAATCCTGTCTTTATGTATTCTGCATTGAAATTCGACCTTCCAAAATGAATCACTTCAAACATTTCCAGGTTGAACTCCATCTGCCACTTCTCAGCCCAGCTCTGCATCCTGTCAATGTCCCGTTGCAACCTACAACAGCCTTCCACGCTATCCACAACTCCAGCAACCTTCGTGTCATCGGCAAACTTGCTAACCCAGCCTTCCACTTCCTCATCCAAGTCATTTATAAAAATCACAAAGAGCAGAGGTCCCAGAACAGATCCTTGTGGAACACCACTGGTCACCGAGCTCCATGCTGAATACTTTCCATCTACTACCACCCTCTGTCTTCTGGAGCCAGCCAATTTTGTATCCAGACAGTCAACGTTCCCTGTATCCCATGCCTCCTTACTTTCTGAATGAGCCTACCATGGGTAACCTTATCAAACGCCTTGCTAAAATCCAAATAAACCACATCCACTGTTCTTCCTTCATCAATGTGTTTTGTCACATCTTCAAAGAATTCAATAAGGCTTGTGAGGCATGACCTGCCCCTCACAAAGCTATGCTGACCGTCTCTAATCAAACCATGAGTTTCCAAATAATCATAAATCCTGTCTCTCAGAATCCTCTCCAATAATTTGCCCACTACCGACGGAAGACTGACTGGTCTATAATTCCCAGGGTTATCCCTATTCCCTTTCTTGAACAAGGGAACAACATTTGCCAACCTCCAATTATCCGGTACTACTCCAGTGGGCAGTGAAGACGCAAAGATCATCGCCAAAGGCGCAGCAATCTCTTCCCTCACTTTCCGTAATATCCTTGGGTATATCCCGTCTGGCCCCAGGGACTTATCTGTCCTCATGTCTTTCAAAATTTCCAGCACATCCTCCCTCTTAACTTTAACCTGTTCGAGCATATCAGCCTGTTCCAAGCTGTCCGCACAAACGACCAGGTTCCTCTCTCTGGTGAATACTGAAGCAAAGTGTTCATTTAGGACCTCTCCTACCTCCTCCGACTCCAGGCACAAGTTCCCTCCACTATCCCTGATCGGCCCGACCCTCACTCTGGCCATCCTCTTTCTCCTCACATAAGTGTAGAACGCCTTGGGATTTTCCTTAATCCTACCCACCAAGACTTTTTCATGTCCCCTTCTAGCTCTCCCAAGCCCATTCTTCAGTTCTTTCCTGGCTACCTTGTAACCCTCTGGAGCCCTGTCTGATCCTTGCTTCCTCAACGTTAAGTAAGCTTCCTTCTTCCTCTTGACTAGCTGTTCCACATCTCTTGTCATCCAAGGTTCCTTCAACCTACAATCCCTTCCTTGCCTCATCGGGACAAACCTATCCAGCAGTCGCAGCAAATGCTCCCTAAACAACCTCCACATTTCTATCGTGCATTTCCCTGAGAACATCTGTTCCCAGTTTATGCTCCCCAGTTCCTGCCTAATAGCATTGTAATTCCCACTCCCCCAATTAAATATTTTCCCATCCCGTCTGCTCCTGTCCCTCTCCATGACTTAAGTAAAGGTCAGGGAGTTGTCATCACCATCACCGAAATGCTCTCCCACCGAGAGTTCTGCCACCTGGCCTGGTACGTTGCCAAGCAGCAAGTCCAACATCGCCTCCCCTCTCGTCGGCCTATCTGCTTATTGAGTCAGGAAACCTTCCTGGACACACCTGACAAAAACTGCTCCATCCAAACTATTTGCACTAAGAAGGTTCCAATCAATATTAGGGAGTTTGAAGTCACCCATGACAACAACCCTGTTACTTCTGCACGTTTCCAAAATCTGCCTCCCAATCTGTTCCTCCGTGTCACTTTTGCTATTGGGGGGTCTATAGAAAACTCCCAAAGTGACTTCTCCTTTCCTGTTTCTGACTTCCACCCATAATGACTCAGTAGACAAACCCTCCTCGACGACCTCCCTTTCTGCAGCTGTGATACTGTCCCTGATTAACAATGCCACTCCCCCACCTCTTTTATCTCTCTCCCTATACCCTTTGAAATATCTAAACCCCGGAACATCCAACATCCATTTCTGCCCCTGTGATATCCAAGTCTCCGTAATGGCCACAACATCGTAGCTCCAAGTACTGATCCATGCTCTAAGTTCATCACCCTTATTCCTGACACTTGTTGCGTTAAAATAGACACACTTCAACCCATCATACTGGCTGCAACTTTGTCCTGAGAATTGTCTAACCTTCCTCACAGACTCTCTGCTCTCGGTATCTGCCTGTTCAACAGCTACCCCATCCACTGCTCCATAGCTCCGGTTCCCATCCCCCTGCCAAACTAGTTTAAACCCTCCCGAAGAGCTCGAGCAAACCCCCCGCCCAGGATATTGGTTTCCCTCCAGTTCAGATGCAACCCATCCTTCCGGTACTGGTCCCAACATCCCCAGAAGGTATCCCAATGATCCACATATCTGAATCCCTCCCACCTACACCAGTTCTGTAGCCACGTGTTCAGCTGCACTCGCTCCCTGTTTCTCGCCTCACTGGCACGTGGCACCGGTAACAATCCTGAGAATACTGCTCTGCTCGTCCTGCCTTTCAGCTTCCAACATAACTCCCTATATTTGCCTTTCAGGTCCCCGTCCCTTTTCCTAGCTATGTCATTGGTACCGATATGTACCACGACCTCTGGTAGCTCCCCCTCCCCCTTAAGAATCCTGTAGACTCGATCCGAGACATCCCTGATGCTGGCTCCCGGGAGGCAACATACCATCCGGGAGTCTCGTTCGCGACCACAGAATCTCCTGTCTGTTCATCTAACCATTGAATCTCCTATCACTATCGCTCTCCTATTCTCCCCTTCCCTTCTGAGCCACTGAGCCAGGCTCAGTGCCAGAGACCTGTTCACTGTGGCTTTCCTCTGGTAGGTCGCTCCCCCCAACCGTATACAAAACCGTAGACTTATTATTGAGGGGAAAGGCCACAGGGGATCCCTGCACTTTGCGCCTATTCCTTTTCCCTCCCCTGTCGGTCGCCCAGCTACATTTATCCTGTAATTTATGTGTCACTGCTTCCCTATAACTGCTCTCTGTCACCCTCTCAGCATCCTGAATGATCCGAAGTTCATCCAGCTCCAGCTCCAGTTCCCTAACGCAGTCTGCGAGGAGCTCGAGTTGGGTGCACGTCACACAGGTGATGTCAGCAGGGACACAAGTGGTGATCCTTACCTCCCACATCCTGCAAGAGGAGCATGCAACTTCCATCCCCTCCGCGCTAAATTAACAGCAGAGAATTTTTTTAAAAAGGAAAACCTTACCTTACCAAACAACTTTCCCAGCAGTCCCGTGTCCGCCGAAACAAAAGGAAAGTCAATTTAAACTGAAACTCACCTTCCCAGCTGCCACCTCGCTCGCACTATCGCTGCTTCAAACAAAAAGCTGCCGAAACAAAAGTTAAGTTTACTACAATAGCTGCTCCCAGTCCACTTAGGTCCCATCCTGTTTAATCATTTTAAAATCGGCCTTCCCCAATCCAGTCCCTTTATTTTTGGTCTGGCTTTGTCCTTATCCATAACTACCTTAAATCTTACAGAGTTATGGTCACAATCCCCGAAATGCTCCCCCACTTACACTTTTACCACTTGTCCAGTTTCATTCCCGAAGATTAGGTCCAGTATTGCCCCTTCTCTTGTAGGACGTCTGATGTACTGGCTCAAAAAGCTCTCCTGTATGCATTTTAAGAATTCCTCCCCCTTTCAGCCTTTTTCACTAAGACTGTCCCAGTTGATATTTGGGAAGTTGAAATCCCCGACTAATATTACCCTATTATTTTTACACCTCTGAGATTTGCCTACATATCTGCTCCTCGATCTCTCCCTGTCTATTTGGCAGCCTGTAATTAACTCCCAGCCAAGTGATTGCCCCCTTTTTGTTTTTAAGTTCTCCCCTTATGGCCACATTTAAGGAACCTTCTGAGACATCAACCCTCCTTACTGCAGTAACTGACTCCTTGATCAACAGTGCATTGCCACCTCCTCTTTTACCCGCACATCTGTCAAGCCTGAAGATTCTATACCTTGGAATATTGAACTGCCAGTCCTGCCCCTCCCTCAACCATGTCTCTGTGATAGCAATAATGTCCTAATGCCATGTGCTAATCAACGCCCTCAATTCATCTGCCTTACTAGTAAGACTCCTGTCATTGAAATAGATACAATCCAACCTTGCATTTTTCAATGTGCCTTACCAGGTCTATATTTGCTCTGCCTTCCAGGTAGACTAACATTACCCTCTACTGTTCATCCACTCTGTATCCCACCCCCTTGCCAAATTCGGTTAACCACACCCCCACCCCGCTCCCACCGCACCAAAAAAATCCCCTAGCAAACCTCCCAGCAGGGATTTTGGTCCCGTTCCGGTTCAGATACAACCCGTCCAACTTGTACCGGACCTACCTTTGCCAGAAACAGTCCTAGTGATCCAGGAAGCTAAAGACCTCGCTCCTGCACCAGCTCCTCAGCCACGCATTCATCTGCTCTTTCCTCCTATTCCTATACTCACTAGCACGTGGCACCGGAAGTAATCGAGAGATTACAATCTTAGAGGTCCTGCTTTTTAATCTGCTACCTAGCTCCCTAAGTTCTTGTTGCAGGACCTCACCCTTCTTTCTACCCACATCATTGGTACCGATGTGTACCACAATCTCTGACTATTGACCCTCTTCCATCAGAATGACCTCCGTGACATCCTTGACCCTAGCACCAGGGAGGCAACATACAATTCTTGAGTCTCATTTGCTGCCACAGAAATGCCTGTCTGATCCCCCAGTGTGTGTGATATGGGAATGGGGCAGATCAATCTGTTCACTCAGGTACACCCAGGCTGGCCTGTGCTGTGTTTCTCCCTACTCTACCTTCTGTTCACTGTGGGTGATTTTACCTCATGAAGACTTGATTTATCCATCTCCAGTATCAGTGTTAGTGTGTGGGCAATCTTCAATGTGTGAGATATCGGAATGGGGAAGATCAATCTCTTCACTCAGGTACACTCGGTCTGACTGCAGAAGAAAGAGGAGGGAATTAGATTGATATAAATAATGATATGTTCCCAGTCTGTTACTGAGATCCATACAGAGCACAGGAAGATCCCAGGCTCCATTCCTGGCCTTTGCAGAGTGAACTGATCTCACCCAGTGTGGTACTGAGTTCCATACACAGTGGTCAGGAAGATCGCAGCATGTGCAGAGTGAACTCATCTCACAGAGTATGGTACTGAGTACCGCACAGAGCACAGGACGAGCTCAGGCTCCATTCTTGGCTTGTACATCATGAGCACCTAATACAATATGTATAAACTGACTCAGATTAAGAACTCAGTACAAAGCAGCTGAATGCTCAGACAGCCGGAGAGCAACAGTGACATCATGCGAAAATTTTTTACACAGTTACAGACTGTTCAGACACACTCACTCACTTGTTCATTAGAGTTTCAAATTGGATCCAAAATTGGCTTAGTGGAAAGAGGCAGAGGGTGATGGTCGAGGGTTGTTTTTGAGAGCTGAAGCCTGTGACCAATAATGTACCACATGGATCGGAGGCATGATCAGTAAGTTCACAGATGAGAGAAAAATGAGTGGTGTAGTGAGGAGGAAATCTTTAGATTACAGGACGATATAGATGGGCTGGTAAGATGGACGGAGCTGTGGCAAACAGAATTTAATCCTGAGAATTTTAAGGTGATGCATTTTGGGAGGACTGAGAAGGCAAGTGAATATACAATGGATGGTAGGACCCGAGGAAGTACAGAGGGTCAGAGGGTCCTTTGTGTACTTGGCCACAGATCATTGAAGGTAGCAGTGCAGGTAGATAAGGTGGCTTGGATGGCATATGAGATACTTGCTTTTAATAGCTGAGGCACAGAATATAAGAGCAGGGATGTTATGATGGAGCTGTATAAAACACTAGTTAGGCCACAGCTGGAGTACTGTGTGCAGTTCTGGTCACCACATTAGAGGAAGGATGAGATTGCACTGGAGAGGTTGCAGAGGAGATTCACCAGGATGTTGCCTGGGCTGGAGCATTTCAGCTATGAAGAGAGACTGAAAAGGCAAGGGTTATTTTCCTTAGAGCAGAGAAGGCTGAGGAGGAACCTGATTGAGGTGTAAAAAATTATGAGGGGCATTGATAGGTTAGATAGGAAGAAACTTTTCCCCTTAGCTGAGGGATCAATAACCAGAGAGCAGGTAAGGAGCCAGAGAAATAGAGGACATTTGAGGAAACTGTTTTTTTCACAGAGGCTCCTTGGAATCTTGAACACACTGTCTGAAGGGGTGGTAGTGGCAGGAACAGTCACAACATTTAAGTAGTATTTAGATGAGCATTAGAAACGCCATAGCAGACAAGGGAACGGGCCAAGTGCTGAAAAATGGGATTTGAATAGATAGGTGCTTGATTGCCGGCACAGACATGAAGGGCAAAAAGGGCTGTTGCTGAACTGAATAAATATGAGTCTCTGGAATTAATAAGATAGAATTCATTTTCAATCCATATAACTACAATATCTGACCACATTTTCTGTGAGAAATGATGTTTTTAGGTTGTCGTGGAGCAGTCACTGATCGGTTCATTGGACACCTGATTTGCAAACAAAGGATTCCTGCTCTGTGACTCTCACCTGACAACATCGTATTACTGACAGTCAGATAAACACAGCAGTATCAATAGAACACGGTATATTAAAATAGAAATATGAAGGAGGGACAGACAGAACAAACAAATAATGCAATCCCTGTCACTTCAAATATCAAACTGTCTGATTGGACAACCCTAAGAGGTGACAATGAGACAGGTAAACTGACCTGCATGGGTCAGGGTCAAGAATGAAAATTCAATTCCCTGCAGTGGGAGACAAGTTCCTGCTTCTCAAAGAAGACCTGCTTTATATAGATAATGTCACACAAAATGAGAACTTACTCCAACTTCATTCTTTATTAAGCTGAATAGTGGATAATAATTTATATCTGAGTTAATAACTGCAGGGAGAGCCCTTTCTACTGGAAGAGTGTCAGCTCAGTGTCAGGTACACACAGATACAGAAATAGATTCTCATCTGTGTACCTGTGGCTCAAAGAGATTCCACAAATCACGGAAGTGGAAATCACATCACTACACATAAGGAACGGTCAATAAAGTAACTCGAGAGGATTCTCCATCACAGGTTAAGAAGCAGTGTCCAGAAATCAACATTAGGGAAATTATCATTTAAAAAAACCATCCAGTGGACAATTATTTGTGAATTTAAATGATAAGGGCTGGTCACAATTCTTCTTCAGAGAAATGTAAATCCAAACTAGAAAGGACTGACCATAAATCACCTACAAAACAATCTTCTTCTTCTTCTTTGGCCTCCTTATCTCGAGAGACAATGGGTAAGCGCCTGGAGGTGGTCAGTGGTTTGTGAATCAGCGCCTGGAGTGTCTATAAAGGCCAATTCCAGAGTGACAGACTCTTCCACAGGTGCTGCAGATAAAATTGGTTGTCGGGGCTGTTACACAGTCGGCTCTCTCCTTGCGCTTCTGTCTTTTTTCCTGCCAACTTCGAAGTCTCTTCGACTCGCCACACTTTATCCCCACCTTTATGGCTGCCCGCCAGCTCTGGCGAACGCTGGCAACTGACTCCCACAACTTGTGATCAATGTCACAGGACTTCATGTCGCGTTCGCAGACGTCTTTAAAGCGGAGACATGGACGGCCAGTTGGTCTGATACCAGTAGCGAGCTCTCTGTACAATGTGTCTTTGGGGATCCTGCCATCCTCCATGCGGCTCACATGGCCAAGCCATCTCAAGCGCCGCTGGCTCAGTAGGGTGTATATGCTGGGGATGTTGGCTGCCTCGAGGACTTCTGCGTTGGAGATGTGGTCCTGCCACCTGATGCCAAGGATTCTCCGGAGGCAGCAAAGATGGAATGAATTGAGACGTCGCTCTTGGCTGACATACATTGTCCAGGCCTCGCTGCCATAGAGCAAGGTACTGAGGACACAGGCTTGATACACTCGGACTTTTCTGTTCTGTGTCAGTGCATCATTTTCCCACACTCTCTTGGCCAGTCTGGACATAGCAGTGGAAGCCTTTGCCACGCACTTTTTCATTTCTGCATCTGGGGACAGGGAACTGGTGATATTAGAGCCTAGGTAAGTGAACTCTTGAACCACTTCCAGAGTGTGGTCGCCGATATTGATGGATGGAGCATTTCTGACGTCCTGTCCATTGATATTCTTTTTCTTGAGGCTGATGGTTAGGCCAAATTCATTGCAGGCAGCCGCAATCCTGTCAATGACAGTCTGCAGACACTCTTCAGTTTGGGATGTTAATGCAGCATCGTCAGCAAAGAGGAGTTCCCTGATGAGGACATTCCATACTTTGGTCCTGACGCTTAGACGGGCAAGGTTGAACAACCCGCCACCTGATCTTGCATGGAGGAAAATACCTTCTTCTGAAGACTTGAACGCATGTGAGAGCAGCAGGGAGAAGAAAATCCCAAACAGTGTAGGTCCGAGAACACAGCCCTATTACACGCCACCCAGGATAGGAAAGGGCTCTGATGAGGTGCCGCTATGCTGAATTGTACCTTTCATATTGTCATGGAATGAGGTGTTGATATTTCGCAGCTTTGGTGGACATCCGATCTTTTCTAGTAGTCTGAAGAGACCACGTCTGCTGACGAGGTCAAAGGCTTTGGTGAGATCAATGAAAGCAACGTAGTGGGACGTCTATTGCTCTCGGCATTTGTCCTGTAGCTGGCGAAGGGAGAACAGCATGTCAATGGTGGATCTCTGTGCTCGAAAGCCACACTGTACCTCAGGGTAGAACTGCTCAGCCAGCTTCTGCAGCCTGTTTAAAGTGACTCGAGCAAAGGCTTTCCCCACTATGCTGAGCAGGGAGATTCCACGGTAGTTGTTGCAGTCAACTTGGTAGCCGTTGTTTTTATAGAGGGTGATGATATTGGCATCGCGCATGTCCTGTGGTACTGCTCCCTCGTCCCAGCACAGGCAAAGCAGTTTGCAGAGTGCTGAGAGTATAGCAGGCCTAGCACTCTTGATTATTTCAGGGGTAATGCCATCCTTCCCAGGGGCTTTTCCGCTGGCTAGAGAATCAATGGCATCACTGAGTTCCGATTTTGTTGGCTGTACGTCCAGCTCATCCATGAGTGGTAGAGGTTGGGCTGCATTGAGGGCAGTCTCAGTGACAACATTCTCCCTGGAGTACAGTTCCAGGTATTGTTCCACCCAGCAGTCCATTTACTTGCGTTGGTCAGTGATTGTGTCCGCTGATTTAGATATGAGGGGGGTGATCTTCTTCATAGTTAGGCCAAAAGCTCTATTAATGCCATCAAACATTCCTCCAATGTTTACCGTAACTGATGCCAGAACAATCACTGTCCAATCATTAAAGGACTGACTGTAAATCACCGACACACAATCACTCACCAATTATTCAAGGACTGACCGTAGATCACCCACAGAACAATCACTCACGAATTATTCAAGGACTGACCGTAAATCACCTACAGAACAATCACTGTCCAATTATTTCAGGACTGACCGTAAATTACCCACAGAACCATCACTTTCCAATTATTAAAGGACTGACCGGAAATCACCGACAGAATAATTACTAACCAATTATTCAAGGACTGACCGTAAATCACCTACAGAATAATCACTATCCAATTATTCAAGGAGTGACCGTAAATCACCTACAGAATGATCACTATCCAATTATTTAAGGAGTGATCATAAATCCCCTACAGAACAATCACTCAACAATTATTAAAGGACTGACCGTAAATCACCTACAGAATAATCACTATCCAATTATTTAAGGAGTGGCCGTAAATCACCTACAGAACAATCACTGTCCAATTATTAAAGGACTGACCGTAAATCACCTACAGAACAATCACTGTCCAATTATTAAAGGACTGACCGTAAATCACCAACAGAACAATCACTATCCAATTATTAAAGGACTGACCATAAATCAGCCACAGAACAATCTCCATCCGAACAACAAGGAACAGTCGATACATCTCCTCTGAAAGAAGTTTGAGTTTTTTTTAAGGGAATGATCAGAAATCTCCCTTGCAGCAGTCGCTGTACCTGTGCTGACTGAGCCATTCTGACCTGGTATGGTACTGAGTTCCACACATGGAACAGGAAGATCCCAGGCTCCATTCCCGGCCTGTGCTCTGTGAGCTGCTTTTATCTGTTGTGATACTGAGCCCCACAGAGTGAACAGGAAGATCCCAGGCTCCATCCCCTGCCTGTGCTGTGTGAGCTGATTTTATCTATTTTGATACTGAGCCCCACTTGGTGAACAGGAAGATCCCAGGCTCCTTCTCCCTCCTGTGTTGTGTAGTACTGAGCTCTATTCTTTATGTGCTTACAAGCTCCATGACCCATCCCATACCGATGCTGAGTTGTCCCCCTGCTCTATTGTATGTTATCAGGAGGTGATCATACCTCACTGCAGAGTGTATCAATGGCTCGGCTCCTCAATTTCCTGCATCAATACAGCCGCTCATCCAACTTGCTGATGCTTCATGTGGGGACAGGAAAAGGACATCCTGCTCAGTCAGGAATTCCCAAACCAACTGCAAGACAGAGAGGGAGCAATTAGACCCACACAATGAGAGTGACATAGCCAGTGTGATACTGGCTCACATACAGAGCAGGATGATCCCAGCATCCATCCCCAACCTGTGCTGTATTTCCCCCGACTCTACCCTCTGTTCACTGTGGGTGATGTTACCTCACTGTGGTGTGTATGAAGAATCAATTTATCCATCTCTTGTATTATTGTCAGTGTGTCGGCCATCTTCAATGTGGGCGATAAGGGAATGGGGCGGAACAATCTGTTCACTCAGGTACACCCAGACTGACTGCAAGAGAGAGAGGTGGGAATTGGACAAATATAATTAAAGGTATGTACCCAGTCTGGTACTGAGCTCCAAACAGAGCACAGGAAAATCCCAGGCTCCATCCCCAGCCTGTGCTGTGTTTCTCCCTACGCTAGGCTCTGTTCACTGTGGGTGATTTTACCTCACTGCGGTGTGTATGAAGACTCGATTTATCCATCTCCTGTATCACTGTCAGTGTGTCTTCAATGTCACAGAGTTAGAGTTATACAGCACAGAAACAGGCCCTTCGGCCCATCGTGTCTATGTCGGCCATTAGGCACCTATCTATTCTCATCCCATTTTCCAGCATTTGGTCGTCGCCTTGTCTGCTATGGCGTTGCAATTGGTCATCTAAATACTTAAATGTGAGTGTTTCTTCCTGTACCACCTTCTGGCAGTTCGTTGCAGATTCCAACCACCCTCAGGGTGTAAAAATATTTTCCTCAAATCCCCTTTAAACCTCCTGCCCCTTACCTTAAATCTATGCCACCTGGTTATTGACCCCTCTGATAAGGGAAAAGATTTCTTCCTGTCTAACCTATCAGTGCCTCTCATAATTTTGTATACCTCAATCATGTTCTCACTCAGTCTTCTGCACACTAAGGTAAACAAGCCAAGCCCTTTCAGTCTCTCTTCATAACTGAAATGCTCCAGCCCAGGCAACCTCCTGGTGAATCTCCTCTGCACCCTCTCCAGTGCCATCACATCCTTCCTACAGTACAGATTGCATTACAGAAGGTGTAGATGAGATTCACCAGGATGTTGCCTGGCCTGGAGCATTTCAGCTTTGTTGATAGACGGGATAAGCTAGGGTTGTTTTCCTTGCAGCAGAGAGGTCTGAGCGGGGACATGATTGAGGTATATGAGGGGCATTGATAGGATAGATAGGAAGAAACATTTTCCCATAGCGGAGGTGTCAATAACGAGGGGACATCGATTTAAGGTTAGGGGCAGAAGATACAGAGGAGATTTGAGGCAAAGTGTTTTCACCAAGATGGTGGTTGCAATCTGAAACACACAGCCTGAAGAGGTGGTCGAGGCAGGAACACTCAACATTTAAGAAGTATTTAGAAGAGCACTTGAAATGCCATAGTATACAAGGCTACAGGCCAAGTACTGGAAATTGGATTAGAATAGATAGGTGCTTGATGGCTGGCACAGACACAATGGGCCGAAAGGGCTGCTTCTGAGCTGAACAACTGTATCACTCTATGACATTAATAAGGTAGAATTCATTTTCAACCCAAATAACTACAAACTCTGACCACATTTTCCATGAGAAATTATGTTTTTAGTTTGTCGTGGAGCAGTCAGTGATCAGTTCATTGGACACCTGATTTGCAAACAAAGGATTCCTGCTCTGAGACTCTCACCTAACAACATCATATCACTGACAGTCAGATAAAAACAGCAGTATCAATAGAACATGGTATATTAAAATAGAAATATGAAGGAGGGACACACACCCTGTCACTTCAAACATCAAACTGTCTGATTGGACAACCCTGAGACATTGGTGACACTGAGACATGTAAACTGACCTGTTTAACTGCATGGGTCAGGGTCAATAATGAAAATTCAATTCACTGCAGTGGGAAACAAGTTCCTGCTTCTCAGAAAAACCTGCTTTTTAAAGATAATGTCTCACAAAATAGAACTTAATCCAACCTCATTCTTCATTAAGATGAATAATGGATAATGATTTATATCTGAGTTAGTGAATGCAGGGAGAGCCCTTTCTACTGGAACAGTGTCAGCTCAGTGTCAGGTCCACAGATACAGAAATAGATTCTCATCTGTGTACCTGTGGCTCAAAGAAATTCGACAAATAAGAGAAATGGAAATAACATCACCACAAATAAGATACTGTCCACAAAGCATCTCGAGAGAATTCTCCATCAAAGGTTATGAGGGAATGTCTATATGGCACCAATAGGGGGATCAATTTTTATTTAAACTTGAAATGCTATCGTGTTGTGATCAATGTCACCTAGAGTCTGCTTTACCAGGAGGTTCTTGATTAATCCTGTCCAATTGTGCATTACCAGTTCTAGAATAGCCTGCACTCTGGTTGGCTCGAGAACGTGCTGCTCTAAGAACTGTCCTGAATATACTCTATGTACTAATTTTCCAGTCTACCTTGGCCGATCTGATTTGTCCAATCTACGCGCAGATTAAAAGCACCCATGATTATTGTGGTACCGTTCTTACACACCCTATTTATTTCTTCCTGATTACTCTGCCCTACAGAAACCAATGTAGGTCACTGAGCACAGGGATGTTGCGTGAATGAGGTTTAGTGTGATTTAGGATATGGGCATCAGCATTTTGGATTGACTGTTGTTTGTGGTGGTTTGTAACAGGGAGGGTAACCAGGACAGCATTGGAATAGTAAATTTTACAAAGGCAATGATCAGAGTTTTTGCAGCAAATGGGCTCACTGAGAGGATGTTATTTTGGAGGTGGTCGCTGTTAAGAACAGTAAAACAGTTCATCATGGCTTATAGAATTAATAGCTGGATAGAGAAACTTACCAGGGACACCAACAATAGAGAGGATTGGATAATAAATGTGTTGAATCATCTTCAGTGCAAAATATATCCGATCCGCTAATGTGAACCAAGAATAATCCGAAGTAAGATAGTAAAAGCAAAAGGATAAACTCCTGTCCATTGTTGTAACATTCCAATCTATCGTTCTTTGATTCTGACCCATTGTTGTAACATTCCAGTCTATTCTCAGATTCTGATCTATCCTCTCCCTCTCTCTGGAGCTGCTAATCTCTGTTAGTGCTGGGGCTGATGCTCTCACTGACACAATGTGATAACACATTGAAAGTAGTCCATTATTAATAGAAGAGAAAAACTCTCCAGTGACACAATTAGGGCCCATGGAGAATGACATTCATTACAGTCACTGAACAGACAGGTTCAGTTAATACCATGCAATCCAACACTTCTTGTAGCACAAAGTAGAACATTTACCCAGTCTGGATGGGATGTATGAGGGTTGCTGAGGGAAGGAATGGTGGAAATAGCAGAGGCACTGGCCAGAATCTTCCAATCCTTCTTGGATATGGGAGTGATGACAGTGGACTGGAGGATTGTAAATGTTACACCCTGTTTAAAAAAGGAGAAATGGAGCAAACCCTGTATTTACTGACCAGTCAGTGTGACATCACCAGTGGAGAAAATTCAACCATCTACCTGGACAAAGATATCTGCTGTTTTGAAAAGCAAGGGTTTATAAATGTCAACTACCATGAACATGTTAAAGACAAATTGTATCTAACAAACTTGAAGGATTCATTTGATGGAGTATTAGAGGGGATTGATGAGGGTGTCGCAGATGGTGTTATGTATATAAACTTTCAAAAGGCGTTTGATCAAATGTCATTTAATAGACTTCTTAGGAAAACTGAACTCAATGGATCAAAGGGGCAGTGGTTGTGTGAACATCCAATTGGCTAAGGCACAGAAAATAGATTGTTTTTCAGGCTGTGGAGAAGTATGCAGTGCTGTTCCGAAGACATCAATAACAAAAACATATATTTGTATACAAACATACGAATTAGGAGCAGGTGCAGGCCACTTGACCCTTCGAGCTTGCTCCACCATTCAATATGTTACTGGGTGAACTGATTACTTCACATTTCCAGCTACCCCCGATAACTTTTCACCCCCTTGCATATCAAGAATCTATCCAGCACTGCATTAAAATATTCAAATACTCTGCTTCCACTGTCTTTTTAGGAAGACATTCGACCCTCTGAGAGGGAACACCTCTCCTCATCTCTGTTTTAATGGGTGACCCCTTATGTTTAAACAATGGTGTCTTCCCTTCTCTGTCACGGAATGATCTGTACTTAAAAAATGACTCTGTTTTATGCCTTATGCCCCCACCTCTAATAATTCCAGGTATGATGTTGAGTTATTTTCCATCGCCAATGCCTCCTGCTCACTTCTTTGCCCAGCAGTCCTCCCCCCGACCACTGGGCCCACTCACCCACCTCAAGTATTGTCCCTCCACCTGGACCCTTCCCTCTGGCCTCTTCTCCACTCTTGATCTTTTCATTGAGAACTGTCGGTGAGACATCGGCCATCTCAATTTCTCTGCCCCCCTCACTCACTCTTACCTGTCCCCCTCTGAAATTGCCACACTCCGTTCTCTCAGGTCTAATCCCGACATTGTGATCAAATCTGCAGCCAAGGGTGGTGCTGTTGTTGTCTGGCATACTGCCCGCTTCCTTGCAGATGCTGAACGCCAACTCTCAAACACTTCTTCCTATCTCCCTCTGGACCATAATCTCACCACAGAACATCAAGCTACTGTTCACAGGATGGTCACTGACCTCATCTCCTCTGGGGATCTTCCCTCTGCAGCTTCCAACCTCATAGTCCCACAACTCCGGACAGCTCGCTTCTACCTCTTTCCCAAAATCCACAAACAGGGCTGTCCTGGTCGACACATTGTTTCAGCCTGCTCCTGCCTCACTGAACTTATTTCTTCCTATCTCGACTCGATATTTCCCCCGGTCCAGTCTCTTTTCACCTACATCTGTGACTCTTCAGACGCTGTACGTCATTTTGAAAAATTTCAGTTTCTTGGCCCTAAACGCCTCCTCTTCACTATGGACGTCCAATCTCTCTGCAGCTCCTATCCCCCACCAGGACGGTGTTAGGGTTCTCGGCTTCTTCCTTGAACAGAGACCCAAGCGGTCGCCATCCACCGCCATCCTCCTCCACCACCTGGCTGAACTTGTTCTCACATTGAACAACTTCTCCTTCAACTCCACTGACCTCATAGAGTCCAAGTTATACAGCAAAAAAACAGACCCTTCGGCCCATCGCATCGGTGATGGCCATTAAGCACCTATCTATTTTATTCCTATTTTCCAACACTTGGGCTGTAGTCTTGTGTGCTCTGGCGTTTCAAGTGCTCATCTAAATACTTCTTAAATGTTGTGAGGGTTCCTGCTTCCACTACCACTTCAGGCAGTGTGGTCCAGAGTCCAACCACTCTCTGGGTGAATTTGTTTTCCTCAAATCTTCTCTAAAACGCCTGCCCCTTACATAAAATCTATGCCCCCTGGTTACTAACCCATCTGCTAAGGGAACCGGTCTATTCCTTTCTACACTTTCTATGCCACTCATAATTTTGTATACCTCAATCAGGTCCCCAATCAGCCTTCTCTGCTCTAAGGAAAACAACCCTAGCCTTTTCACTCTCTCTTCATAGCTGATATGCTGCAGCCAGGCAACATCCTGGTGAATCTCCTCGACAACTTTTCCAGTGCAATCACAGCCTTCCTATAGTGTGGTGCCCCGAACTGTACACAGTACTCCAGCTGTGGCCTAAGTAGTGTTTTATACAGCTCCATCATAACTTCCCAGCTCTTATATTCTATGCCTTGGCTAATAAAGACAATTATCCCGTATGCCTTCCTAACCAGCTTTTATACCTGTGCTCCTGCCTTCATTGGCCTATGGATAAGTACACCAATATCCCTCTGACCTTCTGTACATCCCAGGGTCCTACCATCCGTTGTATATTCCCTTGCCTTGTTAGTCCTACCAAAAAGCACCACCTCACACTTCTCAGGATTAAATTCCATTTGCCACCGCTCCGCCCATT
This sequence comes from Heterodontus francisci, assembly GCF_036365525.1. Taxonomy (NCBI): domain Eukaryota; kingdom Metazoa; phylum Chordata; class Chondrichthyes; order Heterodontiformes; family Heterodontidae; genus Heterodontus; species Heterodontus francisci. The sequence goes on along the minus strand of NW_027140740.1, from coordinate 1,591,611 downwards.
TACCAGCCCATCTATATCTGCCACCTCCAGCGTGATGCCACTACGAAATGCACCTTCCCATCCCCTCCCCTGTCAGCATTTCAAAGGGATTGTTCCCTCCGTGACACCCTGGTCCACTCCTCCATCACACCTAACACCTTGTCTCCTTCCCAGGAAACCTTCTCCTGCAATCACAGAAGGTGTAATCCCTGCCCTTTTACATCCTCACTCCTCACTATCCAAGGCCCCAAACACACATTTCATGTGAAGCAGCGATTTATTTGTATTTCTTTCAATTTAGTTTACTGTATTTGCTGTTCACAATGTCGTCTCCTCTACATTAAGGATGGGCAATAAATGCCGTCCTAGCCAGTGACGCCCACATCCCATGAACGATTTTTAAAAAAATTGGGAAGACCAAATGCAGATTGGTTGACCGCTTTGAGGAACCTGCCCATTTAGTCCACAAGCACGACCTCGAGCTTCTGGTCACTTGCCACTTTAATTCACTGCTCTGCTCCCATACTGCCATTTCTGTTAGTATTAGTAGAGAAATGGCGTTGGGAAATTGATGGGATTGAAGGCTGATAACTCCCCAGGGCCTGATAATCGACATCCCAGAGTACTTAAGGAAGTGACTCCAGAAATAGCAGATGCATTGTTGGTCCTTCTTCAAAATTCTATAGACTCTGGAACAGTTCCAATGGATTGGAGGGTAGCCAATGTAACCCCACTATTTAAAAAAAGGAGGTAGAGAGACAGCAGGGAATTACAGAGGGATTAGCCTGACATCAGTAGTGGGGAAAATGCTACAGTCTGTTATAAAAGATGTAATAACAGAGCACTTGGAAAACAGTGACAAGATCGGACAAAGTCAACATGGATTTACGAAAGGGAAATAATGCTTGGCAAATCTACTGGAATTTTTGAGGATGTAACTAATAGAATAGTTAAGAGAGAACGAGTGGATGTGTTGTATTTGGCCTTTCAGAAGACTTTCAATAAGGTCCCACACAAGAGATTAGCGTGCAAAAGTTAAAGCACATGGGATAGGGGGTATGGTACTGACATGGAGAGAACTAGTTGGCATACAGGAAACAAACAGTAAGAGTAAATGTAATATATCCAAGTTTGCAGATGACACAAAGCTGGGTGGGACTGTGAGCTGTGAGGAGGATGCAGAGAAGCTCCAGTGTGATGTGAACTGGTTGCGTGAGTGGGAAATACATGGTAGATGCAGTATCATGTGGATAAATGTGAGGTTATCCACTTTGGTTTCAAAAACAGAAAGGCAGATTATCTGAACGACGATAAATTTGGAAAGGGGGAGGTGCAGCAAGACCTGGGTGTACTTGTGCACCAGTTGCTGAAAATAAACATGCAGGTTCAGCAGGCAGTTAAGGAGGCAAATGGTATGTTGGCCTTCATAGCGAGAGGATTCAAATACAGGAGAAAGGATGTCTTGCTGCATTTATACAAGACTTTGGTGAGGCCACACCTGGAATATTGTGTGCAGTTTTGGTCTCCTTATCCGAGGAAGGATGTTCTTACTGCGGAGGGAGTGTTGCGAAAGTTCACCAGACTGATTCCTGGGATGGCAAGTCGGATGTATGAGGAGAAATTTGGTCGATTAGGATTGTATTCTCTAGAGTTTCGATCGAATGTGAGGGTATCTCATACAAAAGTACAAAATTCGAACAGGACTGGACAGACTAGAGACAGGAAGGATGTTCCCGATGGTGGCAGAGTCCAGGACCGGGGGTCAAAGTCTAAGGATAAGGGGTAAAGCCATTTAGGACTGAGATGAGGAGAGATTTCTTCACCCAGACAGTGGTGAACCTGCATAATTCTCTACCCTCTACCATGGAAAGCAGTTGAGGCCAAATCATTAAATGTATTCAATAAAGAGTTAGATATAGTTCTTAGGGCTAATGGGATGAAGGGATAAGGGGAGAAAGTGGGAGCAGGTTATAGAGTTCAGATGATCAGCCATGATCGTAATAATGGCGGAGCAGGTTCGAAGGGACGTATGGCCTACTCCTGTTCCTATTTTATATGTTTCTAAGTCCATGTACAACAAATCAACTACATGATCCTCATCAACCCGCTCTGTTAATTCACTGAAAATACTTAATCAAATTAGTTCAACACAATTTGACTTTGCCAAATCCCCGCTGGATTTCCTTAATTCATCCACATTTGCCCCAGTCAGTTAATTTTGTCCTGGATTATAGTTTTAAAAGCTTTCCCAACACCGTGGTTTAACTGGATGGCCTCTATTTGCTGGGCTTGTCCTTGCACTCTTTTTAGGACAATGGTGTAACATTTACAATTCTCCAGTCCTTTGGCACCATCCCTGTGTATAAGGAAAACTATGGTCAGGTCCTTCACAATTTCCACCCTTACTTCCCTCAGCAACCAGGATGCTTTTTGCATTAACATCTTGAAGTGCAGCCCACCTTTCTAATACCTCCTGCCAAGAAAACATGCTATGCTGAATGAGAATTTTAATTCACCGGTTAGAAACCTACATTAAACTTTGAAATTGGAAAGATGGAAACCAACATTTAACTTTTAAAAAGCTGGTAGTCAAGATGGCCACCACAATTTGCATTGAAATACCTCACATTACAGGATATCGAAGTGGAGATGTATGTCTTCAAAGTTCCCACCCAGGACAATGGTTTGAACAATTGAATAGATTATCTGGGATCACCCTCATTAGCAGGATATTCAGAGCCATCTTGCAGCATCTACTAGCGGAGACGTACCTGCAACGGAACATTGAAAATGTAATTTCAGAGAGATTTGGGATCCTTAGACTTTGAAACTCATTAAAGGAAGAAAGGTACTGCCCCCCCTCCCCCCCCCCCCCACCCCAGTCTATGTGAACTTGGAGCTTTTTGTTACACACAGCAGACAAGTTTTGCAAGCTAACCCATGCAAGACCCTGGTGGGCTGTCTCTTACGCTCTCTCGCTCTCTCTCCAGTTAACATTGTAAATGTTGTAATCTGTCTGTGACTGCAGAACATCCAAGTCCACCATTGCAGCAGAGACCTGGGGAGAAAGCCACTGACCATTACTGTCTCCAGGAAACCCCTGAACCAGGCGGACCAGCTGCATGTCCACTTCTACCAGCCAAAGACTTTGGAACCATGAATTCAGTCAGAGGCAAAATGAATTACCAGACCCCCAAACTGTATCAGTTTTCCTTCTTCTGGCCTCTAATCCAACCCAAACTATTCTCCATCAATCTGTAACCTTTTTGTGTGTACGTGTGATTCACGTGCGTGTGTGTGTGAGTACGAAAGTTGAAGCAGAGTTTACTATTTTACTTCAAGCGATATTTGATTTTCAGTACAATAAAATAACCTCTTTCTTGTTTAGACCAAAGAAAACCTGTCTGATTGATTATTTCACGATCCTAGCACATGAAGGGTTAAACGCTCACTGAATTGGTAAACACATCCACTATTTAAAACGGAATAAAGCCTGTTGCATCGAACAAGGTGAGGGACAAGATTGGAGCCTTTCGATCCCTCCTCACCTGAGTGTAACATAAATTTGGGGCTCGCATCTGGGACCCAAAGCCAAAGACAAATGAGAAATTGGGAGTGGGGAACCAAATGGGTCCCCAGGAAAACTTCGAAAAATTCAATATAGTTTTACTTGGGTTTTTTTACTGCTAGAGTATTAAAATGAACACATTTGAGGCAGTACCTTCCTAACCCGAGTGAAGTAACTTGGGAGAGGTTAAATGCCCTATTCGTTGAAGAGTTGAGGATTGTACAAAGAACAGTACAGCGCAGGAACAGGCCATCCGGCCCTCCAAGCCTGCGCCGATCTTGATGCCTAACAAAACCAAAACCTTCTGCACTTCCGGGGACCATATCCCTCTATTCCCATCCTATTCATGTATTTGTCAAGATGTCTCTTAAACGACGCTATCGTACCTGCTTCCACCACCTCCCCTGGCAGCAAGTTCCAGGCACTCACCACCCACTGTGTAAAGAACTTGCATCGCACATTCCCCTCTAAACATTTCCCCTCTCACCTTAAACCTCTGTCCCCTAGTAACTGACTCTTCCACTCTGGGAAAAAGCTTCAGACTATCCACTTTGTCCATGCCACTCATAACTTTGTAAACCTCTATCATGTCGCCCCTTCAGCTCCGTCGTTCCAGTGAAAACAATCCGAGTTTTTCCAACCTCTCCTCATTGCTAATGCCCTCCAGACCAGGCAACATCCTGCTAAACCTCCTCTGTACCCTCTCCAAAGACTCCACGTCCTTCTGGTAGTGTGGCGACCAGAATTGCACACAATATTCTAAGTGTGGCCTAACTAAAATTCTGTACAGAACTGAGCAGTAAGGGATTACTATCCGTCCAAAAGCTAGGAAAGCCGAAATCCTAAAACATGTGCCAACCATTTTGGACTTGAACCTGAAAACTATAACAGGTTTAGAGTTGGAGGTCAATCATCAGTGCTCCAGGACATCACTGCAGGAGTTCCTCAGGGTAGTGCCTCAGGCCCGATCATCTTTAGCTGCATCATCATTGACTTTCCTTCCATCATAAGGTCACAAGTGGGTATGTTCGCTGATGATTGCACAATGTTCAGCACCATTCGTGAGTCCTCAGATACTGAAGCTGTCCGTGTAGAAATGAAGCAAGACTTGGACAATATCCAGGCTTGAGCTGCGAAGTGTAAAGTAACATTCGAGCCACACAAGTGCTGGGCAATGATCAGCTCCAACAAGAGAGAATCTAACCATCTCCCCTTGACATTCAATTGCATTACCATCGCTGAATCCCCCACTATCAACATCCTGGGGTTACCACTGACCAGAAACTGAACTCCTTCTTTGGCCACCTTGTCTCGAGAGACAATGGGTAAGTGCCTGGAGGTGCTCAGTGGTCTGTGAAACAGCTCCTGGAGTGGCTACAAAGGCCAATTATAGAGTGACAGACTCTTCCACAGCTGCTGCAGATAAAATTGGTTGTCGGGGCTGTTACACAGTTGGCTCTCTCCTTGAACTTCTGACTTTTCTCCTGCCAACTTCGAAGTCTCTTCGAATCGCCACACTTTAGCCCCGCCTTTATGGCTGCCCGCCAGCTCTGGCGATCGCTGGCAACTGACTCCTACGAGTTGTGATCAATGTTACAGGACGTCATGTCGCGTTCGCAGACGTCTTTAAAGCGGAGGCATGGATGGCCGGTGGGTCTGGTACCAGTGTCCAGTTCGCTGTACAATGTGTCCTTGGGGATCCTCCCAACTTCCATGCGACTCACACGGCCAAGCCATCTCAGGCGCCGCTGTCTTAGTAGGGTGCATAAGCTGAGGATGTTGGCCACCTCGAGGACTTATGTGTTGGAGATACGGTCCTTCCACCTGATGCCATGGATTCTCCTGAGGTAGCGAAGATGGAATGAATTGAGACGTCTCTCTTGGCTGACGTCCGTTGTCCAGGCCTCGCTGTCGCTTAGCAAGGTACTGAGAACGCAGGCTTCATACACTTGGACTTTTGTGTTCTGGGTCAGTGCGCCATTTTCCCACACACTCTTGGCCAGTCTGGACATAGCAGAGGAAGACTTTCCCATGCGCTTGTTGATTTCTGCATCGAGAGACAGGTTACTGGTGATAGTTGAGCCTAGGTAGGTGAACTCTTGAACCACTTCCAGACTGTGGTCGCCGATATTGATGGTTGGAGCATTTCTGACGTCCTGTCCCATGATGTTCGTTTTCTTGAGGCTGATGGTTAGGCCAAATTCATTGCGGACAGCCGCAAATCTGTCGATGAGTCTCTGCAGACACTCTTCAGCGTGAGATGTTAATGCAGCATCATCAGCAAAGAGGAGTTCCTTGATGAGGACTTTTCGTACTTTGGTCTTCGCTCTAAGACGGGCAAGGTTGAACAACCTGCCACCTAATCTTGTGTGGAGGAAAATTCCTTCTTCTGAAGACTTGAAGGTCAAAGGCTTTGACCTCGTCAATGAAAGCAACGGACAGGGGCATCTGTTGTTCACGGCATTTCTCCTGTAACTGGCGAAGGGAGAACAGCATGTCAATGGTGGATCTTTTGCTCGAAAGCCACACTGTGCCTCAGGATAGACACGCTCAGCCAGCTTCTGAAGCCTGTTTAAAGCGCCACGAGCGAAGACTTTCCCCACTATGCTGAGCAGAAAGATTCCATGGTAGTTGTTGCAGTCACCGTGGTCACCCTTGTTCTTATCGAGGGTGATGATATTGGCATCGCGCATTTCCTGTGGTACTGCTCCCTCATCCCAGCAGAGGTACAGCAGTTCTTGCAGTGCTGAAAGTATAGCAGGCTTGGCACTCTTGATGATTTCAGGGGTAATGCCGTCCTTCCCAGGGGCTTTTCCGCTGGCTAGAGAATCAATGGCATCATTGAGTTACGATTTTGTTGGCTGTATGTCCAGCTCATCCATGACTGGCAGAGACAGGGCTACATTGAGGGCAGTCTCAGTGACAACATTCTCCCTGGAGTACATTTCTTGGTATTGCTCCACCCAGCGGTCCATTTGTTGTGGAGTAGCCATATAAATACAGTGGCTCGGAATCTTGCAGCGAGTAACTCACCACCTGACTCTCCAATGCCTGTCCACCATCTACAAGGCACAAGTCAGGAATGTGATGAAATACTCTTCGCTTGCCTGGATGGGGGCAGCTCCAACAACACTCAAGAAGCTCGACGCCATCCAGGAGAAAGCAACGCACTTGATTGTCACCCCATCTACAAACATTCACTCCCTCCACCACAGAAGCACAGTGGCAGCAATGTGTGCCATCTACAAGATGCACTGCAGCAATGCACCAAGGTTCCTTAGACAGCACATTCCAAACCTGAGACCTCAACCAACTAGAAGGACAAAGGCAACAACTGCATAGGAACACCACCAACTGCAAGTTCCCCTCCAAGTTACACACCATCCTGACTTAGAACTATATCGCTGTTCCTTCACTGTCGCTGGGTCAAAATCCCAGAACACCCTTCCAAACAGCAATGTTGGTGTACCTACCCCACATGGACTGCAGCGGTTCAAGAAGACAGCTCACCAACACATTTTCCAGGGCAATTAGAGATGCGTAATAAATGCTGGCCTAGTCAGCGTCGCCCACATACCATGAATGAATAAAATATAACAGCCGTGAGCAAGAAGGGAGAATTGGAAACACAGGGGGTCCTCCTTAGGCCAGAACAGACAATGCTGAGAACAGGAGTGTCGCCCAAAAGCCTGTGTGTTTCCATTGTAATAAGGCACATCACCGCCGAGCTGACTGCTGGACGTTACAGTGAAAACCTGTCGGGTTAATCAGGGTACACCCACAGTCCAGTGCAGGAAATGGGGTCCTGATGGAAAGCACAGAAGACCAGGCTGTGACTGTAACTGTGGCAGTAAGACCCAGTATGCCCACCACTGAGTGTGCTGGAAAATGTAACAAACTCCCTGCGAGATACCAGGATTTTGTATCCCGAGGAAAAGTGACCCCATATGCCTCGAATGCGGCACGTAAGCTCAAAGAAATACTTGGGATACAGGGGCCACCCATTCCCTCCTTCTGGGAAAATGCATGAACCTTCCCCAGAGAGGGTATCAGACGCTCACGTATTAGTAAACAGTATCGGGGAAGAGTAAATGCCCATGACTCGATATTGGGTGCACCTGGAGTGCAGCTTTGTTTCAGGACTGGTAAACGTGGGGATTGTCCCTCGTTTACCTGTGGACAGGGTCGACCTGTGCCTGGGTAATGATCTGGTCAGGGTGAAGGTGGTAGCTTCCCTAGTGGGTTTAGAGAAACTGAAATAGATCAGGCAGACAGAGCAGTTACAGGGGAAGGCCCCTGACATTTTTCCTGTCTTTGTGTTGTGCTGGTCCATGGTCAAACATGCTGCGTCAGAAGAGGATGAACTGACATTGCAGACTGCTTAGTTATCTGAAACCTTCTTTGGGAAGTTAGAGGACAAAAGGAATGTGTTAAACAGATCTTCCTTGGTCGAGGCTGAGCAAGCTGACCCAATGTTAAAAAGTTAGCACAGACTGTCTAAAGTTAAACTGAAGCAGAGGCAGTTCCAGTGTGTGACTATTTAAAGAATGAGGTGATGAGGAGGAAATAGAGACCTCCTTAGATACCTGCTGATGAAGAGTGGACAGTGATTCATCAGATAGTGGTTCTGCCCAGGTACCATAAGGAAATACTGCGAATAACCCAGGAATTCCAATGGCTGGACATGTCGGCATCAGAAAAACCCAAGCCTGCATAAGACAGCATTTCGACTGGCCACAACTCCACAAAGATGTGGTGGAGTTCTGTAAAACTGGTCAAATGTGCCAGGTTGTGGAGAAGCCCCAACTTGCAATAAAAACTGCTCCCCTAATTCACAAACCAGCTTTTGGGGAACCCGTCAACCGAGTGCTGGTGGATTGTGTCGGACTCCTGCCGAAAACAAAAGGGGTCTAGCAGTATCTTCCCACAATTATGGATGTGGAGAGGCCATTCCACGGAACAACTATCTCTGCCAAGGTAGTGGTGGAGGGGCTAAACAAATACTTTACCCACATGGGCTGCCTGCTGAGATCCAGTTGGATCAGGGCACGAATTTCATTGTATTAGGGATGATGTCAAGATAACAATTAAACACAATATTATACGCTAAGCATTAAAGATGCAGTCTAATTTAACTATTATCCAGAATGTGTAAACTTAGTTTTCAGGATGATAGCTCATAACAATTAACCAAAATATTGCCGCTGTGGATTAGGGATGACATGCAACTTTAAAATTAAGTGGGATATTTTAGACTCTGTTTTAGTTATCATATCGAATTGAACAATGAAATAGAATATTATACACTGTGTATTAGTGATGACATCTAACTTAACAATTAACCAGTATATTATCCCCTGTGTATCAGTGATGACATCTAATTTAACTAACCAGAATATTATAAACTGTGAATTAGTGATGACATCTAATCGAAAAATGTTCTTCTTTGGTTTCCATATCTCGATAGACAATGGGTAACCGCCTGGAGCTGGTCAGTGGTGTGTGGAGCAGCACCTGGAGTGGCTATAAAGGCCAATTCCAGAGTGACAGGGTCTTCCACAGGTGCTGCAGAAAAATTTGTTTGTCGGGGCAGTTATACAATCGGCTCTCCCCTTGCGCCTCTGTCTTTCTTCCTGCCAACTGCTAAGTCTCTTTGACTCGCCACACTTTAGCCCCGCCTTCATGGCTGCCCGCCAGCTCTGGCAAACGCTGGCAACGGACTCCCACAACTTGTGATTAATGTCACTGGATTTCATGTCACGTTTGCAGACGTCTTTAAAGCGGAGACATGGACGGCCGTTGGGTCTGATACCAGTGGCGAGCTCGCTGTACAATGTGTCTTTGGGTATCCTGCCATCTTCCATACGGCTCACATGGCTAAGCCATCTCAAGCGTCGCTGACTCAGTAGTGTGTATAAGCTGGAGATGTTGGCCACCTCGAGGACTTCTGTGTCGGAGATACGGTCCTGCCACCTGATGCCAAGTATTCTCCAGAGGCAGTGAAGATGGAATGAATTGAGACGTCGCTCCTGGCTGACATACGTTGTCCAGGCCTCGCTGCCATAGAGCAAGGTTCTGAGGACACAGGCTTGATACACTGAGACTTTTGAGTTCCGTGTCAGTGCACCATTTTCCCACACTCTCTTGGCCAGTCTGGGCATTGCAAAGGAAGTCTTTCCCAGGCACTTGTTGATTTCTGCATCCAGAGACAGGTTACAGGGGAGAGTTGAGCCTCGGTAGGTGAACTCTTGAACCACTTCCAGAGCGTGGTCGTCTATTTTGATGGACATGATGTTCGTTTTCTTGAGGCTGATGGTTAGGCCAAATTCATTGCAGGCAGCTGCAAACATGTCGATGAGACTCTGGAGGCACTCTTCAGTGTGAGATGTGTAAGCAGCATCGTCAGCAAAGAGAAGTTCCCTGATGAGGGCTTGCCGTACTTTGGACTTCGCACTTAGACGGGCAAGGTTGAACAACCTGCCCCGTGATCTTGCGTGGAGGAAAATTCCTTTTACCAATTTAACAATTAACTAGAATATTATTTTGTGTATAATTATAATTCAGAATTAGAATGTTACAGCGCAGTACAGGCCCTTCGGCACTCGATGTTGCGCCGACCTGTGAAACCATCTGACCTACACTATTCCATTTTCATCCATATGTCTATCCAATGACCACTTAAATGCCCTTAAAGTTGCCGAGTCTACTACTGTTGCAGGCAGGGCATTCCACGCCCCTACAACTCTCTGAGTAAAGAAACTATCTCTAACATCTGTCCTATATCTATCGCCCCTCAACTTAAAGCTATGTCCCCTCGTGTTTGCCATCACCATCCGAGGAAAAAGACTCTCACTATCCACCCTATCTAACTCTCTGATTATCTTATTTGTCTCTATTAAGTCACCTCTCCTCCTCCTTCTCTCCAACGAAAACAACCTCAAGTCCCTCAGCCTTTCCTCGTAAGACCTTCCCTCCATACCAGGCAATATCCAATTAAATCTCCTCTGCACCCTTTCCAAAGCTTCCACATCCATCCTATAATGCGGTGACTAGAACTGCACGCAATACTCCAGGTGCGGTCTCACCAGCGTTTTGTACAGCTGCAGCATGACCTCGTGGCTCCGAAACTCGATCCCCCTACTAATAAAAGCTAACACACCATATGCCTTCTTAACAGCCCTATTAACCTGGGTAGCAACCTTCAGGGATTTATGTACCTGGACACCAATATCTCTCTGTTCATCTACATTAACAAGAATCTTCCCATTAGCCCAGTACTGTGCATTCCTGTTACTCCTTCCAAAGTGAATCACCTCACACTTTTCCGCATTAAACTCCATTTGCCATCTCTCAGCCCAGCTCTGCAGCCTATCTATGTCCCTCTGTGCCCTGCAACATCCTTCGGCACTATCCACAACTCCACCGACCTTCGTGTCATCCGCAAATTTACTAACCTACCCTTCTACACCCTCATCCAGGTCATTTATAAAAATGACAAACAGCAGTGGCCATAAAACAGATCCTTGCGGCACACCACCAGTAACAAAACTCCAGGATGAACATTTGCCATCAATCACCACCCTCTGTCTTGTTTCAGCTAGCCAATTTCTGATCCAAAGCTCTAAATCACCTTCAACCCCATACTTCCGTATTTTCTGCAATAGCCTACCGTGGGGAACCTTATCAAACGCCTTACTGAAATCCATATACACCACATCCACTGCTTTACCCTCATCCACCTGTTTGGTCACCTTCTCGAAAAACTGAATAAGATTTGTGAGGCACGACCTACCCTTCACAAAACCGTGCTAACTATCGCTAATGAACTTATTCTTTTCAAGATGAATATAAATCCTGTCTCTTATAACCTTTTCCAACATTTTACCCACAACCGGAGTAAGGCTCTCAGGTCTATAATTACCAGGGCTGTCTCTACTCCCCTTCTTGAACAAGGGGACAACATTTGCTATCCTCCAGTCTTCCGGCACTATTTCTGTCGACAATGACGACATAAAGATCAAGGGCAAAGGCTCTGCAATCTCCTCCCTAGCTTCCCATAGAATCCTCGGATAAATCCCATCTGGCCCAGGGGTCTTATCTATTTTCACACTTTCCAAAATTGCTAACAACTCCTTCTTGTGAACCTCAATCCCATCTAGCCTAGTCGCCTGAATCTCAGTATTCTCCTCGACAACATTTTCTTTCTCTATTGTAAATACTGACGAATAATATTCATTTAGCGCTTCCCCTTTCTCCTCTGATTCCACACACAAATTCCCACTACTATCCTTGATTGGCCCTAATCGAACTCTAGTCATTCTTTTATTCCTGATATACCTATAGAAAGCCTTAGGGTTTTTCCTGATCCTGTCCGCCAATGACTTCTCGTGTCCTCTCCTTGCTCTTCTTAGCTCTCCCTTTATATCCTTCCTGGCTAGCTTTGTAACTCTCAAGCGCCGTAACTGAGCTTCACGTCTCATCCTAACATAAGCCTTCTTCTTCCTCTTGACAAGCTCTTCAACTTCTTTAGTAAACCACTGCTCCCTCGCTCGACAACTTCCTCCCTGCCTGACAGGTACAGACTTATCAAGGACACGCAGTACCTGCTCCTTGAATAAGCTCCACATTTCGATTGTGCCCATCCCCAGCAGTTTCCTTCCCCATCCTACTCATCCTAAATCTTGCCTAATCGCATCATAATTTCCTTTCCCCCAGCTATAATTCTTGCGCTGCTGTAGATACCTGTCCCTGCAAATCGCTAAGGTAAATCTAACCGAATTGTGATCACCAGCACCAAAGAGCTCACCTGCATCTAAATCTAACATCTGGCCGGGTTCATTACCCAGTACCAAATCCAATGTGGCATCGCCCCTGGTTGGCCTGTCTACATACTGTGTCAGAAAACCCTCCTGCACACACTGGACAAAAACTGACCCATCTAAAGTACTCGAACTATAGAATTTCCAGTCAATATTTGGAAAGTTAAATTCCCCCATAACAACTACCCTGTTACTCTCGCCCCCGTCGAGAATCATCTTCGCTATCCTTTCCTCTACATCTCTGGAACTATTCGGAGGTCTTTCAAAGACTCCCAACAGGGTGACCTCACCTCTCCTGTTTCTAACCTCGGCCCATACTACCTCAGTAGACGAGTCCTCAAATGTCCTTTCTGTCGCTGTAATACTCTCCTTGATTAACAATGCCACACCTCTCCCCCTCTTTTACCATCTTCTTTGTTCTGACTGAAACATCTAAATCCCGGAACCTGCAACATCCATTCCTGCCCCTGACCTACCCATGTCTCCGATATGGCCACTACATCGAGATTCCAGGTACCAACCCATGGCGCAAGCTAACCCACCATATTCCAGATGCTTCAGGCGTTGAAGTAGACACACTTTAAACCAAGTTCTTGCTTGCCAGTGCCCTCTTGCGCCCTTGTAACCTTATCCCTGACCTCACTACTCTCATCTAATTTAACAACTAACCAGAATATTATACCCTGTGTAATAGTGATGACATCTAATTTAACAATTACACGGAATATTGTCCCCTTTGTATTAGTGATGACATCTAATGTAACAATTAACCAGAATATTCTACCCTGTGTATTAGTGATGACAGCTAATTTCACAATTAACCAGGGGTAGGCGGTGGCGTAGTGGTATTATCACTGGACTAGTAACACAGAGATCCAGGGTATTCCTCTGGGGACATAGGTGGAATTTGAACTTAATAAAAATCTGGAATTAAAAACTAGTCTAATGATGGCCATGAAACCATTGTCGATTGTTGTAAAAACCCGTATGGTTCACTAATGTCCTTTAGGGAAGGAAATCTGCTGTCCTTACCTGGTCTGGCCTACATGTGACTCCAGACCCACAGCAATGTTGTTAACTCTTACATGCCATCTGAAATGGCCGAGCAAGCCACTCAGTTGTAACCGCTACGAAGTCTATAAAAAGGAATGAAACTGGACAGACCACCCGGCATAGACCTAGGCACCGGAAACGACAGCTCTGTCGACCCTGACACCGCCATCACCATCCCCGGATTCGTCCTGTCCCACCGGCAAGACAGACCCAGCAGGGGTGGTGGCACAGTGGTATATAGTAGGGAGGGAGTTGCCCTGGGTGTCCTCAACATCGACTCCGGACCACATGAAGTCTCATGTCATCAGGTTAAATATGGGCAAGGTAACCTCCTACTGATTACCACCTACCGCCCTCCCTCAGCTGATGACTCAGTACTCCTCCATATTGAACACCACTTGGAGGAAGCACTGAGGGTGGCAAGGGCACAAAATGTACTCTGGGTGGGGGACTTCAATGTCCATCACCATGAGTGGCTCGGTAGCATCACTACTGACCGAGCTGGCCGAGTCCTAAAGGACATGGCTGCCAGACTGGGTCTGCGGCAGGTGGTGGGGGAATCAACACGAGGGAAGAACATACTAGATCTCGTCCTCAGCAATCTGCCTGCTGCGGATGCATCTGTCCATGACAGTATTGGTAGGAGTGACCACCGCACAGTCCTTGTGGAGACGAGGTCACGCCTTCACATTGAGGATACCATCCATCGTGTTGTGTGGCAATATCACCGTGCTGAATGGAATAGATTTTGAACGGATCTAGCAATGCAAAACTGGGCATCCATGAGGCGCTGTGGGCCATCAGCAGCAGCAGAATTGTACTCAACCACAATCTGTAACCTCATGGCCCGGCATATCCCCCACTCGACCATTACCATCAAGCCAGGAGACTCAAAATGAGGTGACAGCCTGGTGAAGCTACAACCCAGGACTACTTGCATGCCAAACTGCATAAGCAGCATGCGATAGACAGAGCTAAGCAATCCCATAACCAACGGATCAGATCTAATCTCTGCAGTCCAGCCACATCCAGCCATGAATGGTGGTGGACAATTAAACAACTAACTGGAGGAGGTGGCTCCACAAATATCCCCATCCTCACTGATGGGGGCGCCCAGCACATCAGTGCGAAAGATAAGGCTGAAACATTTCCAACAATCTTCAGCCAGAAGTGCTGAGTTGTTGATCCATCTCAGCCTCCTCCTGAAGTCCCCAGCATCACAGATGCCAAACTTCAGCCAATTCGATTCACACCACGTGATATCAAGAAACGACTGAAGGCACTGGATACTGCAAAAGCTATGGGCACTGACAATATTCCGGCAATAGTACTGAAGACTTGTGCTCCAGAGCTTGCCGCGCCCCTAGCCAAGCTGTTCCAGTACAGCTACAACACTGGCATCTACCCTGCAATGTGAAAAATTGCCCAGGTATGTCCTGGACACAAAAAGCAGGACAAATCCAACCCGGCCAACTACCGCCCCATTAGCCTACTCTCAATCATCAGTAAAGTGATGGAAGGTGTAATCAACAGTGCCATCAAGCGGCACTTGCTTATCAACAACCTGCTCACTGATGCTCAGTTTAGGTTCCGCCAGGGCCACTCAGCTCCTGACCTCACTACAGGCTTGGTTAAAACATGGACGAAAGAGCTGAACTCAAGAGGTGAGGTGCGAGTGACTGCCCTTGACATCAAGGCAGCATTTGACCGAGTATGGCATCAAGGAGCAAAACTGAGGTCAATGGGAATCAGGGGGAAAACCCTCCGCTGGCAGGAGTCATACCAGCGCAAAGGAAAATGGTTGTGGTTGTTGGAGGTCAATCATCTGAGCTCCAGGACATCACTGCAGGAGTACCTCAGGGTAGTGTCCTCGGCCCAACCATCTTCAGCTGCTTCATCAATGACCTTCCTTCAATCATAAGGTCAGAAGTGGGGATGTTTGCTGATGATTGCACAATGTTCAGCACCATTCGCAACTCCTCAGATACTGAAGCAGTCTGTGTAGAAATGCAGCAAGACCAGGACAATATCAAGGCTTGGGCAGATAAGTGGCAAGTAACATTCGCGCCACACAAGTGCCAGGCAATGACCATCTCCAACAAAAGATAATCTAACCTTCTCCCCTTGACATTCAATGGCATTACCATCGCTGAATCCCCCGCTATCAACATCCGAGGGGCTACCATTGACCGAAAACTGAACTGGAGAAGCCATATAAATACCGTGGCGACAAGAGCAGGTCAGAGGCTCGGAATCCTGAGGCGAGTCACTCATCTCCTGACTCCCCAAAGCCTGTCCACAATCTACAAGGCACAAGTTAGGAGTGTGAAGGAATACTCTTCACTTGCCTGGATGGGTGCAGCTCCAACAACACTCAAGAAGCTCGCCACCATCCAGGACAATGCAGCCCGCTTGAGTGGTACCCCATCAACAAACATTCACTCCCTCCACTACAGATGCACAGTGGCAGCAGTGTGTACCATCTACAAGATGCACTGCAGCAATGCACCAAGGCTACTTCGACAGCACCTTCCAAACCCGCGACATCTACCAACTAGAAGGACCAGGGCAGCAAATACATGGGAACACTACCACCTGCAAGTTCCCCTCCAAGTCACACACTACCCTGACTTGGAACTCTTTCGCCGTTCCTTCACTGTCGCTGGGTCAAAATCCTGTAACTCCCTTCATACCAGCACTGTGGGTGTACCTACCCCACATGGACTGCAGCGCTTCAAGAAGGCAGCTCACCATCACCTTCTCAAGGGCAATTATGGATGGGCAATAAATGCTGGCCTGGCCAGCGATGCCCACATCCCGTGAATGAATTAAAAAAAAGTTATCCCCTATGTATTAGTGATGACATCCAATTTAAAATTTAACGAGAATATTATATCCTGTGTATTAGTGATGACATCTAATTTAACAATTAACCGGAATATTACCCCCTGCGTATTAGTGATGACATCTAATATAATAATTAAACAGAATATTATCCAGTGTGTGTTAGTGATGACATCTAATTTTACAATTAAACAGAATATTATACCCTGTGCATTGGTGATTAAATCTAATTTAACAATTAACTAGTATATTATACAGTGTGTGCTGGTGATGACATCATATTTAACAAATAACTGGAACGTTTAACACTATATCAGCTATCATGTTCAATTTAACTATTAAACAGATTATCGACTGTGCATTGGTGATGTCATCTAATTTAACAATTAACCAGGATATGATACACTGTATATTAGTGATGACAGCTAATTCGACAATCAACCAGATTATACCGTGCGTATTAGTGATGACATCCAATTTAACAGTTAACCAAAATATTATCCCCTGTGTATTAGTGATGGCATCTAATGTAACAATTAACCAGTATATTATCACCTGTGTATTAGTGATGATATCTAATTTAACAATTAACTGGAATATTATACACTGTTTATTAGTGATGACATCTAATGTAATTACCCAGAATATTACACACTTTGCATTATTGATGACGTCCAATGTATCAATTAACGAGAATATTATACAGTGTGTATCACTGATGACAACTAATTTAACAATTAACCAGAATATTATACACTGTGTATTAGTGATGACTTCTAATTTAACAATTAACCTGAATATTGTAGAGTGTGTGTTACTGATGGCATCCGATTTAACAATTAACTGGAACGTTTAACACTCAATATCAGCTGTCATGTTCAATTTTACTATGAAACTGATTAAAGACTGTGTCTGAGTCATGACATCTAATTTAACAATTAACCAGAATATTATCCCCTGTGCATTAGTGATGATAACGAATTTAACAATCAACCAGATTATACTGTGTGCATTAGTGATGACATATAACTTCGCAGTTAACCAGAATAATATGTCCTGCGTATCAGTGATGAAATCTAATTTAACAATTTATGGAATATTACACACTGTGTATTTATGATGAAATCTAATTTAACAATTAACCAGAATGTTATGCACTTTGTATTACTGATGACATCCAATGAAACAATTAACAAGAATATTATACACTGTGTATTAGTGATGTCATCGAAGTTAACAGTTCACCAGAATATTAGCCCCTGTGCATTACTGATGACATCTACATTAACAATTAAACAGAATATTATCACCGGTATATTGGTGATGACTTCTAATTTAACAATTAACTGCAATATTATCCCCTGTCTATTCGTCATGACATCTAATTTAACAATTAACTGCAATATTATCCCCTGTGCATTAGTTATGACATGTAATTTAACTATTAACCAGAATATTGTCACCTGTGTATGAGTGATGACAAATAATTTAACAAATACCCAGAATATTATACCCTGTGTATTAGTGATGACATCTAATTTAACAATTAACTGGAACATTATCCCCTGTGTATTAGTGAAGACATCTAATTTAACAATTAAATGGAATATTACCCCCTGTGTATTAGTGATGACATCTAATTTAACAATTAACCAGAATATTATCCCCTGTGCATTAGTGATGACATCGAATTTAACAATCAACCAGATTATACTGTGTGCATTAGTGATGACATATAACTTCGCAGTTAACCAGAATAATATGTCCTGCGTATCAGTGATGAAATCTAATTTAAGAATTTACTGGAATATTACACACTGTCTATTTATGATGAAATCTAATTTAACAATTAACCAGAATGTTATGCACTTTGTATTACTGATGACATCCAATGAAACAATTAACAAGAATATTATACACTGTGTATTAGTGATGTCATCGAAGTTAACAGTTCACCAGAATATTAGCCCCTGTGTATTACTGATGACATCTACATTAACAATTAAACAGAATATTATCACCGGTATATTGGTGATGACTTCTAATTTAACAATTAACTGCAATATTATCCCCTGTCTATTCGTCATGACATCTAATTTAACAATTAACTGCAATAGTATCCCCTGTGCATTAGTTATGACATGTAATTTAACTATTAACCAGAATATTGTCACCTGTGTATGAGTGATGACAAATAATTTAACAAATACCCAGAATATTATACCCTGTGTATTAGTGATGACATCTAATTTAACAATTAACTGGAATATTATCCCCTGTGTATTAGTGAAGACATCTAATTTAACAATTAAATGGAATATTACCCCCTGTGTATTAGTGATGACATCTAATTTAACAATTAACCAGAATATTATCCCCTGTGCATTAGTGATGACATCGAATTTAACAATCAACCAGATTATACTGTGTGCATTAGTGATGACATATAACTTCGCAGTTAACCAGAATAATATGTCCTGCGTATCAGTGATGAAATCTAATTTAACAATTTACTGGAATATTACACACTGTCTATTTATGATGAAATCTAATTTAACAATTAACCAGAATGTTATGCACTTTGTATTAGTGATGACATCCAATGAAAGAATTAACAAGAATATTATACACTGTGTATTAGTGATGCCATCTAAGTTAACAGTTCACCAGAATATTAGCCCCTGTGTATTACTGATGACATCTACATTAACAATTAAACAGAATATTATCACCGGTATATAGGTGATGACTTCTAATTTAACAATTAACTGCAATATTATCCCCTGTCTATTGGTCATGACATCTAATTTAACAATTAACTGCAATATTATCCCCTGTGCATTAGTTATGACATGTAATTTAACTATTAACCACAATATTGTCACCTGTGTATTAGTGATGACAAATAATTTAACAAATACCCAGAATATTATACCCTGTGGATTAGTGATGACATCTAATTTAACAATTAACTGGAACATTATCCCCTGTGCATTATTGATGACATCTAATTTAAAAAGTAACCAGAATATTATCCCCTCTGTATGTGTGATGACATCTAATTTACCAATGAACCAGAATATTATTCCCTGTGTATTAGTGATGACATCTAATTTAACAATTAACTGGAATATTGTCCCCTGTGTATTAGTGATGACATCTAATTTCAAAAGTTACCAGAATATTGTCCCCTGTGTGTTAGTGATGACATCTAATTTAACAATTAACTGGAATGTTTGACACTCTATATCAATTGTCATGTTCAATTTAAATATTGAACAGATTATAGACTGTGTATAAGTGATGACATCCAATTTAACAATTAACCAGATTATTATACACTGTGTATTAGTGATGACACCTAATTTAACAATTAACCAGAATATTATACACTGTGTATCAGTGATGACATCTAATTTAACAATCAAACAAATTCTACCGTGTGCATTCGTGATCATAGCAAATGTAACAATTAACCAGTATATTATCCCCTGTGTACTAGTGATCACATCTAATTTAACAGATAACCTGAATATTACATCCAGCGTATTCGTAATGACATCTAATTTAACAGTTAAATGGAATATTATACATTGTATTTGTGATGACATCTAATTTAACAATTAAGCAGAATATTGTACACTGTGCACTAGTGATGACATCTAACTTAACAATTAACCAGAATATTGTCACCTGTGTATTCGTGATAACATCCATTATTAATGAAGAATTAATGAAGAAATCTAATGTAATTAACCAGAATATTATATACTGTCTATTTATGACGAAATTAAATTTAACAATTAACCATAATATTATCCCCTCTGTTTTCGGGGTGACATCTAAATTAACAATTAAACGGAAGATTATCCCCGGTGTATTGCTGATGACATCTAATTTAACAATTAACTGCAATATTATACACTGTGTATTAGTCATGACATCTAATTTAACAATGAACCGGGATATTACCCACTGTGCACTAGTTATGACATCTAATTTAACAATTAACCAGAATATTGTCACCTGTGTATTCGTGATAACATCCAATTTAACAATTAACCTGATTATTATACACTGTGTATTAGTGATGACATCTAATTTGACAATTAACTGGAACGTTTAACACTCTACATCAGCTGTCATGTTCAATTTAACTATTAAACAGATTATACACTGTGTATTGGTGATGACATCTAATTTAACAATTACCCAGAATATTATACAGTGTGTGTCGGTGATGACATCATATTTAATAATTAACTGCAACGTTTAACAATCTATATCAGCTCTCATGTTCAATTTAACTATTAAACAGATTACAGAATGTGTATGAGTGATGTCATCTAATTTGACAAATAACCAGAATATTACAGACTGTCTATTAGTGTTGACAACTTATTTTACAATTGACCTGAATATTATACAGGGTGTGTTAGTGATGACATCTAATTCAACAATTGACCAGCAGATGATAAATATTATCCCCTGTGTATTAGTAGTGACGTCGAAATTAACAATTAACCAGAATATGATCCCCTGTGTATTAGTGGTGAGACCTAAATTAACAATTAAACGGAATATTATCCCCAGTGTATTAGTGAAGACACCTAATGTAATTAAGCGGAATATTATACACTGTGTATTAGTGATCACATCTAATTTAACAATTAATCAGAATATTACACACTGTGTCTTAGTGATGAAATCCAATTTAACAATTAATTGCAATATTATCCGCTGTGTATTAGTCATGACATCTAATTTAACAATTACCCAGAATATTATGCACTGGGTATTAGTCATGACTTCTAATTTGACATTTAACCAGAATATGATCCCCTGTGTATTAGTAATGACATCGAATTTAACAATTAATTAGAATATTATACAGTGTGTGTTAGTGATGACATTATGTTTCGCACTTAACTGGAACGTTTAACACTCTATATCAGCTGTCATGATAAATTTAACTATTTAACAGATTATAGACAATGGATGAGTGATGACATCTAATTTAACAATTAACCAGAATATTATCGCCTGTGTATTAGTGATGACATCTAATTTAACAATTAACCAAAATATTATCCCCTGTGTTTTAGTGATGACAGCTAATTCAACATTTAACCAGAATACTCTGCCCTCTGTATTAGTGATGGCAGCTAATTTAACATTTATCCAAAATACTATACCCTGTGTATTAGTGATGAAAATTAATTTAACAATTAACTGGAATAATATCGCGTGTGTATTAGTGATGACATCTAATTTAACATTTAAACAGAATACGATGCCCTGTGTATTAGTGATGACTTCCAATTTAACAATTAACCAGAATACACTCCCCTGTGTATTAGTGATGACATATAATTTCAAAAGTAACCAGAATATTATCACTTGTGCATTAGTGATGACAACTAATTTAACAATTAACTGGAATATTATCTCCTGTGTATTAGTGATGACATCTAATTTAACAATTAACTGGAATATTATCACCTGTGTATTAGTGATGACATCTAATTTAACAATTAACCAAAATATTGTATCCTGTGTATTAGTGATGACATCTAATTTAACAATTACCCAAAATATTACACCCTGTGTATTAGTGATGCCATCTAATTTAACATTTAACCAGAATATGATCCCCTGTGTTTTAGTGAAGACATCCAATTTGACAATTAACCCGAATATTACTCACTGTGTATTCGTGATGACATCTAATTTAACAATTAACTGGAATATTATCCCTTGTGTATTCGTGATGACATCTAATTTAACAATTAACCAGATTATTATACACTGTGTATTCGTGATGACACCGTATTTAACAATTAACCAGGATATGAGACACTGTGTATCAGTGATGACATCTAATTTAACAACCAAACAGAATCTACCGTGTGTATTCGTGATCATAGCAAATGTAACAATTAACCAGTATATTATCCCCTGTGTACTAGTGATCACATCTAATTTAACAGATAACCTGAATATTACATCCAGCGTATTCGTAATGACATCTAATTTAACAGTTAAATGGAATATTATACATTGTATTTGTGATGACAGCTAATTTAACAATTAAGCAGAATATTATACACTGTGTACTAGTGATGACATCTAACTTAACAATTAACCAGTATCCTATCCCCTGTGTATTAATGAAGAAATCTAATGTAATTAACCAGAATATTATATACTGTCTATTTATGACGAAATTAAATTTAACAATTAACCAGAATATTATCCCCTCTGTATTAGGGGAGACATCTAAATTAACAATGAAACGGAAGATTATCCCCGGTGTATTGCTGATGACATCTAATTTAACAATTAACTGCAATATTATACACTGTGTATTAGTCATGACATCTAATTTAACAATGAACCAGGATATTACCCACTGTGCACTAGTTATGACATCTAATTTAACAATTAACCGGAATATTGTCACCTGTGTATTCGTGATGACATCCAATTTAACAATTAACCTGATTATTATACACTGTGTATTAGTGATGACATCTAATTTAACAATTAACCAGATTATTATACACTGTGTATTAGTAATGACATCTAATTTAACAATTAACCAGGATATTATACACACTGTATTAGTGATGACATCCAATTTAACAATTAACCTGATTATTATACACTGTGTATTAGTGATGACATCTAATTTAACCATTAACTGGAACGTTTAACACTCTATATCAGCTGTCATGATCAATTTAACTATTAAACAGATTATACACTGTGTATTGGTGATGACATCTAATTTAACAATTACCCAGAATATTATACAGTGTGTGTCGGTGATGACATCATATTTAATAATTAACTGCAACGTTTAACAATCTATATCAGCTCTCATGTTCAATTTAACTATTAAACAGATTACAGAATGTGTATGAGTGATGTCATCTAATTTGACAAATAACCAGAATATTACTGACTGTCTATTAGTGATGACAACTAATTTTTCAATTGACCAGAATATTATACAGGGTGTGTTAGTGATGACATCTAATTCAACAATTGACCAGCAGATGATAAATATTATCCCTTGTGTATTAGTAGTGACGTCGAAATTAACAATGAACCAGAATATGATCCCCTGTGTATTAGTGGTGACACCTAAATTAACAATTAAACGGAATATTATCCCCAGTGTATTAGTGAAGACATCTAATGTAATTAAGCGGAATATTATACAATGTGTATTAGCGATGACATCCCATGAAACAATCAATCAGAATATTATACACTGTGTATTAGTGATCACATCTAATTTAACAATTAATCAGAATATTACACACTGTGTCTTCGTGACGAAATCCAAATTAACAATTAATTGCAATATTATCCGCTGTGTATTAGTCATGACATCTAATTTAACAATTACCCAGAATATTATACACTGGGTATTAGTCATGACATCTAATTTGACATTTAACCAGAATATTATCGCCTGTGTATTAGTGATGACATCTAATTTAACAATTAACCAAAATATTATCCCCTGTGTTTTAGTGATGACAGCTAATTCAACATTTAACCAGAATACTCTGCCCTCTGTATTAGTGATGGCAGCTAATTTAACATTTATCCAAAATACTATACCCTGTGTATTAGTGATGAAAATTAATTTAACAATTAACTGGAATAATATCACGTGTGTATTGGTGATGTCATCTAATTTAACATTTAAACAGAATACGATACCCTGTGTATTAGTGATGACTTCCAAGTTAACAATTAACCAGAATACACCCCCCTGTGTATTAGTGATGACATATAATTTCAAAAGTAAAGAGAATATTATCACTTGTGCATTAGTGATGACAACTCTTTTAACAATTAACTGGAATATTATCTCCTGTGCATTAGTGATGACATCTAATTTAACAATTAACCAATATATTGTACCCTGTGTATTAGTGATGACATCTAATTTAACAATTACCCAAAATATTACACCCTGTGTATTAGTGATGACATCTAATTTAACATTTAACCAGAATACGATCCCCTGTGTTTTAGTGAAGACATCCAATTTGACAATTAACTGGAATATTATCCCCTGTGTATTCGTGATGACATCTAATTTAACAATTGACTGGAATATTATCCCCTTATGTATTAGTGATGACATTTAATTTCACAATTAACCGGAATAGTATACCCTGTGTATTAGTGATGACATCAAATTTGACAATTAACTGGAAAGTTATCCCCTGTGTATTTGTGACGACATCCTGTTGAACAATTAACTGGAATATTATCCACTGTGTATTAGTGATGACATCTAAATTAACAATTCACTGCAATATTATCCCCTGTGTATTAGTGATGACATTTCATTTCCCAATTAACCGGAATAGTATACCCTGTTTATTGGTGAGGACATCTAATTTAACATTCAACCAGAATACTCTTCCCTATGTATTAGTGATGACATCTGAATTAACAATTAACTTGAATATTATCCCCTGTGTATTAGCGATGACATGTAATTTCACAATTAAGCAGATTATGCCCTGTGTATTCGTGATATCATCTCGTTTCACAATTAACTGTAATATTATCCCCTGTGTATTAGTGATGACATCCAATTTAACAATTGACCAGAATATTATATCCTGTGTATTAGTGTTGACATCTAACTTAACAAATCACTGGAATATTATCCCGTGTATTGGTGATGACATTAAATTTAACAAGTAACCAGAATATTATATTCTGTGTCTTCGTGATGACATCTAATTGAACAATTAACCAGAATATTATACACTGTGTTTTCGTGATAACATCTAATTTAAGATTGAACCAGGAATACTGTCGCCTGTGCATTAGTGATGACATCGAAGTTAACAATTAACCAGAACATTATCCCCTGCGTATTAGTGATGACATCTAAATTGACATTTAACCAGAATATTATATCTTGTGTATTCGTGATGTCATCTAATTAAACAATTAACCCAAATATTATCTACTCTGTATTAGTGATGACATCTAATGTAACAATTAACCGGAATATTATTCCCTGTGCATTAGTGATGACATCTAATGTAACAATTAAACGGAATATTATACACCATGTATTAGAGGTGACATTCAATTAAACAATTAACCAGAATATTATACACTATGTATTAGTGATCATATCTGATGTAACAATTAACAATAATATTACCCCTGCGTATTAGTGAGGAAATCTGATTTAACAGTTAACCGGAATATTATACAATGTGTATGAGTGATGACATCTAATTTAACATTTAACCAGAATACTCTCCCCTGTGTATTAGTGATGACATCAAATTTGACAATTAACTGGGAAATTATCCCCTGCGTATTTGTGACGACATCCTGTTGAACAATTAACTGGAATATTATCCACTGTGTATTAGTGATGACATCTAAATTAACAATTCACTGGAATATTATCACCTGTGTATTAGTGATGACATCTAAATTATCAATTAACCGGAATATTATCCCCTTTGTATTCGTGATGATATCTAATTTCACAATTAACCAGAATATTATACACTGTGTTTTCGTGATAACATCTAATTTAAGATTGAACCAGGAATACTGTCGCCTGTGCATTAGTGATGACATCGAAGTTAACAATTAACCAGAACATTATCCCCTGCATATTAGTGATGACATATAAATTGACATTTAACCAGAATATTATATCTTGTGTATTCGTGATGTCATCTAATTAAACAATTAACCCAAATATTATCCACTCTGTATTAGTGATGACATCTAATGTAACAATTAACCGGAATATTATTCCCTGTGCATTAGTGATGACATCCAATGTAACAACTAAACGGAATATTATACACCATGTATTAGAGGTGACATTCAATTAAACAATTAACCAGAATATTATACACTATGTATTAGTGATGACATCTAATTTAACAATTAACCGGAATATTATTCCCTGTGCATTAGTGATGACATGTAATGTAACAATTAAATGGAATATTATACACCATGTGTTAGAGGTGACATTCAATTAAACAATTAACCAGTATATTATACACTATGTATTAGTGAAGACATCTAATTTATCAATGAACCAGAATATTGTACCCTGTGTATTAGTGATCATATCTGATGTAACAATTAACAATAATATTACCCCTGCGTATTAGTGATGAAATCTGATTTAACAGTTAACCGGAATATTATGCAATGTGTATTAGTGATGACATCTAATTAAATAATTAACCAGAATTTTATACACTGTGTATTAGTGATGACATCTAATTTAACAGTTAACAAGATTATACCCTGTGTATTAGTGATGACATCTAATTTAACAATGGAACCTAATTGTGTCGCTGGATGGTTTCCATCTTCTATTAATAAAGAAGTCCTTTCAATGTGATATCACATAGTGTCAGCGGGAACATCAGCCCCGGCACTAACAGGGATTAGCAGCTCCAGAGAGAAGGAGAGATAGATCAGAATCTGAGAGCAATAGATTGGAATTTTAAAACAATGGGTCAGAATCTGAGAACACTACATTGGAATGTTACAACAATGGATCAGAATCTGAGAACATTAGACTGGAATGTTGCAACAATGGGTCAGAATCTGAGTTCAGTAGATTGGAATGTTGCAACAATGGGTCAGAATCTGAGAACAATAGATTGGAATGTTACAACAATGGGTCAGAATCTGAGAACACTAGATTGGAATTTTACAACAATGGATCAGAATCTCAGAACAATAGATTGGAATGTTACAACAATGGGTCAGAATCTGAGAACACTAGATTGGAATTTTACAACAATGGATCAGAATCTCAGAACAATAAATTGGAATGTTAGAACAATGGGCAGGAGATCTATCTGGGAGTTTGACTTTCTTTCTGCAAATTATGATTGGCTGCCGTTAAACAGTCGGATCTATTACGCACTGAGGTTTATTCAATACATTTACTATCCCCTCCTGGCTATTATTTGTGTTCCTGGTAAGTCTCCCTATCTATCTATTAATTCCATAAACCATGTTTAACAACATTATTGTTCTTGCCATTTACTCTGCCCTTCTTGCTGTTTTTGTTATTCCTGGAAAGTCTCTATCTCCAGATATTTGCTCTGTAAACCATTGCTACGTGTATTCGACGCTTTGTAATTTACTCTCTCATCTGTGCTGCTGTTGCTGTCCCTGGTAATTCTCTATTTGCCGCTATGAGATCTGTAAAACTTTGTCTCACTGAAATAATGTTCTTGCAATTTTAATTTTGGGAGCTGTGGAGCTAGTATCATCGGTCTTCATCAGCAATTCCATCCCCTACCCATGTACCACTTGCTCCTCACTGGTCAATGTCTCAGGCTGAAGCAGACAGTTCACAATGTCTGTATTCTATTTAAACCTGAGCTGAGTTCATCTCCATAATCTCTCCATTACCAACCCTGCCTACTACCACCTCTGCAATATCACCCATGTCCAACTCTGCCTGAGCCCATCTGCTGCA
This sequence comes from Heterodontus francisci, assembly GCF_036365525.1. Classification (NCBI taxonomy): domain Eukaryota; kingdom Metazoa; phylum Chordata; class Chondrichthyes; order Heterodontiformes; family Heterodontidae; genus Heterodontus; species Heterodontus francisci. The sequence continues at coordinate 1,563,824 of NW_027140740.1, read as the reverse complement.
TAAACCCTCATCAGTGCCTTTGTTAAATGCACACTTGACTATTCCAATTCCATCCTGCTCACTTTCCCAGTTATAAACCTCCATAATACACAGCCCATCCAGAACTCTGCTGCCTGTATCCTAACTCATACCAAATCCCGATCACCCATCACCCCTGTGCTCAAATATCTACATTGGCTCCTCGTCTGGCAGCGCCTTAATTTTAATATTCTCATTCTCGTGTTTGAATTCCTTCTTCGTCTCACCCCTCCAATTAGTCCCATTCCGCTATCCATTCCCACATTGCTGCAAATCATTTGACTGGAAGTCTTTTCTTCAATTCCCATTTAAAAGTAACTGTTCGAAAAGGCAGGTTTGAAAATTAGGGGTCGCACTTTTAGGACAGAGATGAGGAGATTTTTATTTTCTCTCTCAGAGTGTTGTATGACTTTGGAACACTCTGCTCTGTAAGTAGTGGAGACAGGGTCATTGAATAACTTTAAGACGGAGGTAGATAGATTATTGTTAGGTAAGGGAATCAAAGGTTATCGGGTAGATGGGAGTGTAGAATTTGAAACACAAATGGATCAGCCATGATCTTATTAAATGGTGGGGCAGGCTCGATGGGCTTAATGGCCTACGTATGCTGCTAATTCATATGATACTGTGATCTTTCTCTCTGTATCTACCTCTCGCCATGATATCCAGCTCTACAGCGCCACTGGACCTAACACCATGGAAGCTTGGATCCATATAATGGTACGAGCTGAGCTGCCTGTCACTTCCAGTGCTCCATTCTGGACAGGGCTCTAGCCACGGTTCACCAAGCATGTGCTGGTAGCGTGAGGAGGGGTTTGACGTGACGTCAATCAGCCATTCCAGCAACTTTGATGTACGTCTTTGAAACTTGGTCTGTGCATGTCACTGACCGCCTGTGTTAGTAACTCTCAGCTGAACATACATTCAACAGCACTAGGAACCCCCTGTAGTGTCATTTAAAAGGACCAGACATCCAACTTACAGGTGAGGGTTTTTTGACCTACGTCTGCTACTGTAATGTTAGTGGAGGTGCTGTGGATGGATTTCTGGTGGTTGTGTTGTGAGCTGCTGCAGACATTCAGGGAGCACAGAGGATTTGGTGACCCAACTCTGGACGAGGTATGGAGAATGTAGTTACATGTCTCTGGGTCTGTAACATGTGGAGCAGAGGCTGCAGAGAGGGGATGCTCTGGAAAGAGTGAGGAGGAGGGGGCTCTGCCCTACCCACTCCGGGTTTTCCATGAGCACTTTTCCTACCTAAACCTAACCCAGGGGCAGTGTGTGAGGGGACTGTAATTCAATAAGGAGGCGGTCACAGAGCTGTGTCACCTCCTGTAACACGAACTGGAGCCTTACACCAGGGTGAGGACGGATCTGTCAGTGGCCGTTCAGGTCACAGTATCATTGAACGTCTATGTATCTGGATCTTTCCAGGCACGAGCATGAGACATATCCCATATGGAGACATAGAAAGTGATGGAGTCGTAGTCATTTATGGCACTGAAGGAAGCCATTCTTCCCATCATGTCCATGCTGGCTCTCCAGTCAGTCCCACTCCATCACTCAGTCTCTGTAGCAAATTAATTTCCTTCAAGTGCTCACCAGCTTGATTTTGAAATCATTGAGTGTCTCGACTTCCACCACAATTGTGCGCAGTGCGTTCCACGTCCCGCTGCTTAAAAAAAAAAGTTATTTCTCATATTCCACCTGCATCTCTTGCCCATCACCTTCAATCCGTGCTCCCAATCCTTTTTCCATCAGTTAATAGGAACAGTCTTTCCTTGTCTAAATTATCTAAACCTGGTTATCATCTTGTAACCTAATCTTGTATCTAAAATCCTCCATCCCTGGAACCATCCTGTTAAATCTCCTCTGCACCATTTTAAGGACCTTCACAATCTTTCTGAAGTTTGATGACCAGAATTGGACACAATAGTCCAGCTGATACCTATCCAGAAATTTCTAAATGTTCATCATAACTTCTCTGCTTTTGAACTCAATACCTCTGTTTATGAAATCCAAGATAATATATGTTTTACTAACCCCTCTCTCAATATGTCCAGCCACCTATAAAGATGGATGCACATGCACCCACAGGTCTCTCCGTTCCTGCACACTGTTTGCAACTGTACTATTAACTCTATATAGCCCTCCTACCCTTTCTGTCAAAATGCAACACCTCACACTTGTCTCACACTTCCATCTGCCACTTATCTGTCCATTCTACTCACCTATCTATGTCCTGTCGCAGGTGGTTCCGAACATCCTCACTTTTTGCCACAGCTTCAAATTTGGTACCAGAGACGGATTTTGAACTTCTACTCTGTATTCCAAGATCCAGGTCATTTACACACAGCAAAATAAAACAGTGGCCTTAGCACTGATCCCGGGGGAACATCCACTGTTTTACATCTTCCAATCTCAAAAACAGCCATTTGCTATGACACGCTGTTTCCTGTACATAAGCCGTTTTTAATCCAATTGGACACCGACCCTCCCATTCCATCAGACTCAATGTTGGGAATTAACCTTTTATATGGTATTTTATCAAACACTTTCTTCAAACCATAATAGACAACATCCATCACATTCCCTTCATCAAACTTCTCTGTTACATCATCAAAAAATTCAATTATTATTTATATAACCTTTCCCACCACCGATTTTAAACTAACTGACCAGTAGTTACTCGGCCTGTCTGTTGTCCATTGATAATCCTGGGAAGTGAGGGTGACCATCTATGTCACCATTTTCTCCCTCAGCAGGGAGAAGCAGGATGAGAGATCCTGTGGCTTTGTCAGGATAGCGGGATTCCTGATGGTGTAGGTGGCTCTGCGGGGCCCCCATGTCAACGGGGAGAGGTACAGGAACTGAAAGAACTCTCACTCCATTAATGTACAGTTGGTGTGTGAGCATGCACAGTACATCATGCTGGTGAATGTCCACTATCCTGGCAGCAGCCACCAGACCTTCATTCTGAAGCAGTGGCGGGCAACACATACTACTTCTCCAGGGACACCCAGGTACGAACGTAACCGCGGAAGAGGGGCAATCAATCAGAGAGGATGGACCCCCGACAGCCCGCAGCGTGGACCTGTGAGTTGCCATCTTGGCCAGGCCCAGGAGCAGACCAACAAGGAGATCCTCCTCCCGGCCCATGCCCCGCCGCACCGGATGCCCAAAGATCAGGGTCGTGGGACTGAAGTGCAGCCAAATCCTGAGGAGCAGCCCCTTCAAATACTCAAGGAGGGGCTGCAACCTCGCACACTCCATATAGACGTGGAACACAGACTCATCCAGGCTGCAGAAAATACAGGCTGCCTGGGAGTCTGTGAAACTACTTAAACGTCTATTGCACGGGACTGCCCTGTGCAAAACCCTCCACCCAAGGTCCCCGATGTAAAGGGAGAGGACTCCCGCATATAACGACCTCCATCGGGGATTTCCCTCGCCGCCAGATGGCAACGCAAGCCACCAGGGTATGTCCGGCCGGCTGACGAGGGCGAGGAAGTGAAGAGTGTGCAGGGCCAGCTCGTAAAGGAAACCTCTCCTAGCCGATTGGAATGGCACGCAGGGAATTTTCCAGCTCAGCTTGGAGCGCTCCGCGCTCCCTGGCCCTTTCATCACCGGCAGTGAGGAGCGTCCCGGGGGCTTCGGCTACTCCTCCACCCGGCGGTCTGTCTCCGGAGTCGACCGCGGGGACAGCTGAGGTGCTCTCCTCCACCTTCAGGGGAGTGCCCTGACTGGAGGCGACCATGTTCCAGACTCTGAATAGATCCTGCTAAAAGATAGGCAACTCCCTCAGAGAGGCACGGCTAACGACTCCACCGGGAGCTGCGTATCGTTTTGAAGGCAGTGACACTGGTGGAAAAAATACATCACTAGCGCACACTATCTGGGAGAACGTTCGAAGTACAGGTATCTCTGCAGGGTCTGAAGGCAGAGAGTCGCAGCCTGGGTGTGGGTGCACACCAGCGACTGGCTTCCCTCCTCGATCGGGAGACTCAGGACTGCGGCAGAAACTGAGAGTTTCCTCTTGCCCCAGAAGAAATTGATCAGTTGATATTGGTGGCAAATGCAGGGGGCGGGGCAAAAGTGACCAACCAGTACCACAGCATGGAGGCCCCCAGTTGGTTTATGACCAGGGCTCAGCCCCTGCAGGAATGCACTCAGAGCAGTCCTGTCCAGTGCCCCAGCCGAGTGGTTACTTTTGCCTCCAACTCCTGCCAGTTTGCTGGCCAGGCTTCCTCAGCGGGGCTAAGGTGGACTCCCAGATAGAAGAGGTGCGTGGTGCTCCACGCAAAAGGCATCAACTCCTCCGGCAGGGAGTCCACCCTCCACTGACCCACCAGGAGACCAGAACATTTCTCCCAATTGATTCTCCCAATTGGAGCTCAAGAGAGCGGACACTTCTTCAAAGAAACACGCTTGCAATGTTCACAAAGTGAAGCAGCAAGCTACCCAGGCGAACGGCGAGGTGGAGCAAGCGGCCCGGCACTAGTTCACTGAACCTCAAAATCTCCGTCTGAAACGTCGGGGCCAACAAGATAGCCACCGCACTAGAAATAGTGGCTTCGTCTCCCGGAATGGTGTGGGTTACCTGCAGAAAGCTCACCTCATATCTCCCTTTCCTGAGGACATAGAGATTGTGCAATCTGCGGTGAGATCACCTACTGCCATTGATGTTGAGGTTGGCTATGGTTATCTTCAAGTCAAAGGTACGTAAATACCCGTCACCAACACGGCACTCTGATGAGGTTGCGGAAGTGCACCTGGCCCTCCATTCGCCCAGCAACCCATTGAGGAACCCATTAAACCGGCGCCTCTCAACCACTTTCACATCCATGCCTTTGCCCGCTTTCTTAAGGGCGTCACGGAAGGACTGGATGATCAGCGCCGGATTCGACCAGCAGCCGAGGGCCAGCTGAGCTTTATTGCGGCAACCCCTGCAACCGCAAGGAAATCCCGGAGTTCCGCCATGGGGATGAGAGGAGACTCGGTGGGAACTCCACCATCTCACTGGCGATGGAATAAAGGTCGTCCTCCGTGCCCGCACATCCTCCTCCGGGACGTCACCGCCAGCGGCCGACACACCCACCACAACGTTGTGGGGCGGACGTCCCGGCCGCGCCAGCTGGTCCCGCCTCCGCGCGATCCCACCCTCCAGGAGTGATGGCAGAGGAGTCCTCTCTGGGTTCTAGAACCGGTTGGCGCCAGCGGCTCAATACCCACATCCAGCTCCGTTCCCAGGCCATTGAGCGGTCCAGGGGAGCTGGATGTTCCGCACTCCAGAAATCCCGCCGCAGCCCAGACCGGAGGTGGAGAGAGGAGGCCATCTCCCGCTCCGCCAGTGCCCACAGGTCCAGCAGATGGGGCAGCATTTTCAGTTATAACCAGGTCGGGTGTCTTCTGGTTGGGAGTGGATTTTGGCTTGGAGGGCTGACCCTTTGGGGCCTCGCCCTCCCCTCCACTCAGGGCACCCGTCCCAGTGGTAGAATGGGAGGCTTCTCCTGGAGCGTCCCCAGGCTCCACCACCACAAGCAGGGCCCCACTTACTCCTGCAGGAGGGGCCTCATGTACATGAGCCCTCCCTTCCCCTCCATTCTGAGGGGTAGGGAGCTCCTGCCCAGACTTTGCAGCCTTGATCATGGTGGTGGCAGGGGAAACCTGGGGACCTGAAGCAGGAGACAGCTCCCCTCCAACAGATGGGCCCTTCCCAGTTGGGTGCAGAGGCTCAGCGACCTCTATGCCATCAGAGGCCTCCGCCTCCGCAGTCTCTTTTTTTTTAAGTCACCCTTGGCCTAAGCCCAGCCCTGGGGCAAGTGGGCTCCCCGAGATCGGGCCTTGGGCTGAACTCAGGCTCGGGTTGTAACAATGTGTCCAGGGGCCGCGTCTCTTGATGTTTATTTTTCCTCTGCGCCTTCCTTCCACCTGGACGGGAGCTCCCCACCCCGCCGGAGGCTGCAAATATCACAGCCTCCGAACCGACTGGACGGTATCTGGTGGAGGTGTGGAGGGGGGTGGGAGGAGGTGCAGCGGCGCCATCCTGGACTGTCGAGGTGGAGTTGGCAGCCGGGAAGTTGGGGCAGTTCTTCCGAGCATGCCCCATCCACTTGCAGGTAAGGCACCATGCCCCCTCCAAGGTCCTGAAGACGCGGTGGCCGTGGCCTGGAACTCTACATTGAAATGGCCCTCTGTAACCTCCTGCCGCGCCAGCTGCAGAGATAACTGGCGGCGGAAGGAGGACACATGCCGAGGTTGTTCTCCCGAAGACTGAGCGGGAATGGGGTTAGCCCCGTCTTTACTTCCCCCAGATGGTGCAGGTGGGAATGGAGGAGCTCTCCAGAAATGAAGGGCAGGGTGTCCACTGGCAGTAAGGTCTAGACCAGGGTGAGCCCCTAGTTCAGGGCCAGGGACATCGCACGCTCGGTCTTCAGGAATAACACTGCCTTCCCATACATTTTAGAGGCTGCAACCTCTCCAAAACAATTGCAGCATTACCTCATGGTTTCACTCCACACTGCCGTCTCCTTTCTCCACTCTGCATAAACCTCTCTCCTGTGACTGCATTATCCTCTGTCCACTCTGCATTCTCCTCTCTCCAGTTACTCCAGTCTCCTTTCTCCACTCTGCTGTTGTAGCAGCACAGGTGCAGCTGCTCCCCCAGATCGCAGGCAGGAAGTGCTCCAAATTGCCCAGCCAATCCCGTGCTGCACCTGTCCTGGGAGTGTTTGATGGGGGACAGTGTAGAAGGAGCTTGACTCTATATCTTCCCCACACTGCACCTGTCCTGCGAGCAGATTAAACTAATATGATCGATATTCTGCATGTGTGGCATTCCTGAACATTAATCTCTGTGACAGTGTTTGTGCTGTTCTGTCCTTATATTATACAACTCTTTCAATTGCTGTCTGTCGCTGGAGTCTGTGTTCGTCAAGTAGATGCCTCATTGGTTATTGCTGAGTGTTACTATTGAACTATGGGAGCAGTCACTGCTTGTTGCGATAATGACCTCGCTCAACTGACCTTATCCACCCACTCAATCCCACTCCCCAGCCAGTGACTGTGGCTGAACCAGCTTGTTCACAACCTAGGCTTCCCAGAGAACTCTGAGCCGAGCTGCCAGCGCCATCAGCCAGACCACTTTCTTCCACCTCCATTTCCTTTCCTGTCTCTGTTTCTGCCTTAGCTCATCTGCTGCTGAATCCGTCATCCATTCCTTTGTTAGCTCCAGATGCAACTATTCCAACCCTCTCATCACTTACATCTTAGCGTGTCCCCCCATAAACTTCAGCCCATCTAAAATTCTGCTGCCTGTATTAATTCACACCAAATCCCATTTATCCATCATGCCTGCACTTGCTGTTCTACATTGCCTACTGGTTTGGTCAATATGTCCTCCTGAAGTCTCTGACTATCCACCTCACAGTTTACATTTCCCAGCTCCACATCATCTGCAAACGTTGAAATCATGCCATTTATATATACGACTGTGCCATTAATATGTGACAAACGGAGGAGTGATCCTAATACTGATCACTGAGGAACACTACTGTATACTCCCATCCAATCTGAACAACAACTGTTCACAACTTATCTCTGCTTTCTGTTTCTTAGGCAGTGTCATAACCACACTATCACTGCCCCTTTAATCCATGGGCTGTAGTTTTCCTAACAAGTCCATTAGATGGCACTTGATCAGCTGACATTTGAAAGTCCATATAAATAACATCAGCCATGCTGCCTTCAACAAGCCGTTCCATGACGTCATTGAAGAACTCGATCAAGTTTGTTAGACATGGCTGACATTAACATGTCCAGTATGTTTGTCATTTGTGAACTATTGTTTTTTCAGAGTTTATTCATTTCTCTTGTTTTAAACAAGGGTGTCACATTGGGGAATCTGTAGTCATCTGTCACCACCGCTATATCCTAGGAGGATTGAAAGATTCTGGCCATTCTCTCTGCCAGTTCCACCATGCTTTACATCAGAAACCCTCATACATCCCAACTGGAAAGCGTAAATGTTATTTATTATCGTGGCACATAAAGTGTTGGATCGAAAGGAGTTAACTAAACCTGTTTGTTCGGTAACTGCAATTAATGTCAGTCTCCATGGATCCTAATTGTGTCACTGGAGGGTTCCCTCTACTATTAATGAGGGGCTCCTTCAAAATGTGTTATCCCATAGTGTCAGCGGGAGCTTCATCCCTGGCACTAACGGATCCGTGGTTCTAGAGAGAGGGAGGGGATAGATCAGAATCTGAGAAAAGTAGATTGGAATGTTACAACAATGGACAGGAGTTTATCTTCTTGGTTTTACAGTCTTACTGCAGATGGTGATTGGATACCATTAGATTGGCGGATCTCCGCTGCATTCAAGATGATTCAATGCATTTACTATCCCATTCTCGCTATTGTTGGTGTCCCTGGTAAGTTTTGCTCTACCTTTTAATTCAATAAACCATGTTCAACTGCATTACTGATCTTATCTTTTACTCTGTCCACCTTGATACTGTTGTCATTCCTGGCAAATGTCTGTCTCCAGATATTAGCTCTAAATACCATTGCTAACTGTATTACTATTGTTTAAATTTACTGTTGCATCATTGCTGCTGTTGTCACACTGCTAAGTCACTCTATTCACCTTTTACATGTGTAAACCACAATTCAATGCATTATTGCCCTAGTTATTTATGTATTTGGGAGATTGAAGCCATTGTTTTCAGTATCCAACAGAAACTCTGTTCTCTATCCAACGAATCTGACAATACATGAGGCTGAAACAGAGTATTCACTTCCTCGCTGATTGCTTTGACCCTGAGCTGAGTTCCAATACTTTAGTTTAGAGATACAGCAGTGAAACAGGCCCTTCGGCCCACCGAGTCTGTGCCGACCATCAACCACTCATTTATACTAATCCTGCACTAATCCTACACTAATCAGAGCTGGCGGGCAGCCATAAAGACAGGGCTAAATTGTGGCGAGTCGAAGAGACTTAGTAGTTGGCAGGAAAAAAGACAGAGGCGCAAGGGGAGAGCCAACTGTGCAACAGCCCCAACAAACAAATTTCTCTGCAGCACCTGTGGAAAAGCCTGTCACTCTAGAATTGGCCTTTATAGCCACTCCAGGCGCTGCTTCACAAACCACTGACCACCTCCAGGCGCGTATCCATTGTCTCTCGAGATAAGGAGGCCCAAAAGAACACTAATCCCATATTCCTACCACATCCCCACCTGTCCCTATATTTCCCTACCACCTACCTATACTCATGACAATTTATAATGGCCAATTTACCTACCAAGCTGCATGTCTTTTGGCTTGTGGGAGGAAACCAGAGCACCCGGAGAAAATCCACGCAGACACAGGGAGAACTTGCAAACTCCACACAGGCAGTACCCAGATTTGGACCCGGGTCGCTTGAGCTGTGAGGCTGCGGTGCTTACCACTGTGCCACTGTGCCGCCTGTATCCTGTCCATCCCCAATCCAGTCTACGACCATTTCCTGGACATTTTCCCGGCGGTTTGGCACAGTGCTACCCCAGTGGCTATAGAAAGTTATATTTGTTCATCGATGTGGGCATCGCTGGATAGGCCAGGATTTATTGTCCATCCCTAACTGTCGTTGAGAAGGTAGAGATGATCTGTTTTCTTGAACTTTTTTACCCAGCGACAGTGAAGGAATGGCAATATAGTTCCAAGTCAGGATGGTGCGCTGCTTGGAGGGGAGCTTGCTGGTGGTGGTGTTCCCATGCATCTGCTCCCTTTGCCCTTCTAGCTGGTAGAGGTTCCGGGTTTGGAAGGTGCTGTTGAAGGAGGCTTGGTGAGTTGCTGCAGTTCATCTTTTATACTGTACACACTGCTATCATTTTGCTCCAATGCTGGAGTCATAGATCTACGACATAGAAGGAGGCCATTATGCATGCTGTCTCTGTGCAGAGCAATCCAGTCAATCCCACTCCCTGCACAATCCCCATAGCCCTGAAAGTACATTTCCTTCAAGTACCCATTCAGTTTCCTTTTGAAATCACTGATTTGTCTCCACTTCCAACTGCCTTATGGCAGTGAATTCGAGGTCATACGACCCACTGCATAAAAAAACTTCTTCTTCACATTCCCTCTGCATCTCTGGCCCAACACCTTCCATCTGTGTCCCCTGGTCCTTGTACAATTTGTTAATGGGAACAGTTTCTCCTTGTTTACTTTATCTAAGCCTGTCATAATTTTGTCCACCTCCATCAAATTTCCTCTCAATCTCCGTTGCACCAGTGAGAAGCACACAATATTTTCCAAAATAACATTGTAACTAAAAGCCCCCAACCCTGGAATATTTCTGTCAAATCTCCTCTGCACCGTCTCAAGGACTCTCACATCATTCCTAAAGGGTGGTGATGAGAACTGGGCACATAACTTGAATTGGGGCCTAACCAGAGACCTATATCGTTGCATTATAAAACTTCCCTACTTTTGTATTCTGTTTCTCTATTTATGAAGCCCAATCTATCAGGCGCAGATTCACACAAACACACCCAGACACACACACACACACACACACACGCAGAAATCATACCCCTGACATTGAGACAGACACACACAGAGCCCAGGACGAGGGTCAGATACACACACACACCTCCACACATACACACACACAAACACAAACAAACACACGCAGACATACACACACGCACGCACACACACACATAGAGGTCAGGCCAGGAACCTGAGTCAGATGCACCCACACTCGAGCACACACAGACAGTCACACTCGGACACACATACAGATCACAACCGAGGCACTGAGCCAGTCACACACACACTCACACACACACACACACACACACACACACACACAGATCACACGTCAGGCACTGAGCTAGACACACAGAGACACACACATACACGCTCAGATCACAAAGCGTCCCCTGAGCCTCTCTCACACGCACACACACAGATCACACGTCAGGCACTGAGCTAGACAGACACACAAACACACACGAACACAGATCACACCACGAACATTGAACCAGTCAAATTTACACACATACACGCATACACGCACACAAACTGCGATACAGGCATTCAGGCACTCACTCACACACACACACACACTCTCTACAACACAGGCATTCGGACACACACACACACATACGCACACACTATAATCCAGGCATGCAGGCTCACACACACACTCACACACACACACACGCACACCATAGCCCAGGCCCTGAGATATATATACGCACACATTACAACACAATTACTGAGACACACACACAGACACAAACACCGACAACACAACACACACACGCAGCCACTTACACACACACAAAAACACACAAACACAGACAAACACACGCGCACACACACACAGATTGACACACACACAGATTAACACACACACAGACGCAGACACACAGCACAACCCAGGCTGTTTGGGTGGAATGACTAAATGAATCACTCGACATCCAGATCCAATTCAACCATCAAAGAGTTTATTATTTTACACCGGTGGGGAACAGGCCTCTGGACAGTTCATGTACCTCTCCACTGAACAGACGAAATTCCATAGTTTAAGTACAGTTACTCAGCCCATTTCGGCTGGATATTGTCCAATTGATTCCGGGTCTTATAATCACATGGATGTGTGATCAGCGCATGTTCTACCCCTTATTCTGAGGGTTTCATCATCTTGTGACTATGTGATCAATTCCCGTCGTACCCCTTATCTCTTTCGGTGATGAAATAACGGATGTAGAATTTTAAGCTTGTTTAGAACAATGCGACCCTGTATCTGTGTGTGTCCAGGACCTCTTCTTATCTAACTACTGTCTGGGTTTCTCTATGAGTATGTTTAACTGCCTTGTTGTATACATTACTTCTAATCTAGTTTCTATTGAAACAGCGAATTAATCTATTCCTTACTACAATTTACTATGTGTCACACATTACTATGGCAGGCTACAATCTGCTGTTTCAGACAAATACCTTCTTCAGCCATTTTGTTGCCAGACCTGTCATTTTGTTCATTTAACTGTTGCTTCTGCCACGGCTGGCCCTCACACAGGCCCTGATACAAACCCACATACAGACACACACACACACACACACACAGACCCTGATACAATCCCATACACTGACACACACACAGATCCTGATAAAATAACCCACACGCACATACGCACACAGACCCTGATACAAACCCACCCACACGCACACACACACAGACCCTGATACAAACCCACACACAGACACACACACAGACCCTGATACAAACCCACACACAGGCACACACAAAGACACTGATACAAACGCACACATACACACACACACAGAGAACCTGATACAAACCCACATACATACATACACACAGGTCCTGATACAAACACACACACACACACACAGGCCCTGATGCTAAACCACACTCAGACACACACACAGATCCTGATACAAACCCACTACAGATACACACAAAGACCCTGATACAAACGCACACACAGGCACACACTGGGAATGATACAAACGCACACATACACACACACACACACAGAACCTTATGCAAAACCACATACATACACACACACACCTGCCCTGATACAAACACACACCCACACACACACACACACACACACAGGCCCTGATACAAACCCCCCCCACACACACACACAGACCCTGATACAAACCCACATACAGACACACACACAGACCTTTGTACAAACCCACACAGACACACACACAGATCCTGATACAAACCCACACACAGGCAAACACAGAGACACTGATACAAATGCACACATACACACACACACACACAGAACCTGATACAAACCCACATACATACACACACACAGGACCTGATAAAAACCCACATACAGACACACACACAGGCCCTGATCCAAACCCACATATGTGCACACACAGATCCTGATACAAACACACACACACACACACACACACAGGCCCTGATGCTAAACCACACTCAGACACACACACAGATCCTGATACAAACCCACTACAGATACACACAAAGACCCTGATACAAACCCACACACAGGCACACACTGGGAATGATACAAATGCACACATACACACACACACACAGAACCTTATGCAAAACCACATACATACACACACACACAGGCCCTTATACAAACACACACACACACACAGGCCCTGATACAAACCCACACACACACACGCACACACACACACAGACCATGATACAAACCCACATACAGACACACACACAGACCTTTGTACAAACCCACACACAGACACACACAAAGACCCTGATACAAACCCACACACAGGCAAACACACAGACACTGATACAAACGCACACAGACACACACACACAGGCCCTGACACAAACCCACACAGAGACACAGACCCTGATGCAAACCCACAAACAGACATACACACCGTCCCTGATACAAACATACACACACACACACACAGACTCACACACACACACTCAGACCCTGATTCAAACCCACATGCAGACACACACGAAGACCCTGATACAAGCACACACACACACACACACACAGAGGCCCTGATGCAAACACACAGACACACACACAGTCGCTGATACCAACCCACATACAGAGACACAGACAGGCCCTGATACAAACTCACACACAGACGCACACACAAACACACACAAACACACCCACACACACCCACACACACCCACCCACACACACACACACACACACACACACACCCCACACACACACTCATAGATCCTGATACAAACCCACATATTGAGAGACACAGACCGAATACAAACACACACAGGCCCGATACAAACCCACACCCAGCCACACACTCAGACCCTGATACAAACCCACATACAGACATACACACAGACCCTGATACAAACCCACATACAGACCCACACAGGCCTTGATACAAACATACACACACACACACACACCCTGATATAAACCCACATACAGACACCCACACAGACCCTGATACAAACACACCCACACACTACAATCCAGGCATAAAGGGACACACACACACACACACACACACACACACACACACACACACACACACACACAGTTACACGAATATACAAAACACAACACAGACCTGGAAGCACACGCACAAACACATACACACATGCACATATGCACACACACATACAGGCGACAATCAGGGCATGCAGGCTCACACACACAGACACAACATAGCCGAGGCCCTGAGATATATACACACACACATTCCAGCACAATTAATCAGACACACACACAAGCTGACACACTCCGACACACACACAAATCACAATCCAGGCACATGGCGAGACAAACATACACACATACACACACACTACAATCCAGGCATGCAGATACGCACACACACATTCACACACACACACACACACACAAACACACACACACACATACCATAGCCGAAGCACTGAGATATATACCCACACACACATTACAACAAAATCACACAAACACACACACACAGACACACAGCACAACCCAGGCCCTGATCCAACCCACACACAGAAACACAGGCATGCACAAGCACACACACATACACACACACACACACACACACACACACAGGCGTGCACACACACTGATACACGCAGATACAAAGCACATCTCAGGCCTGAAACACATGCACACACACACATACTCACATGCACCTATGCCAACACGCATACACAGACTACAAACTAGACATCCAGGCACAAACACACTCTCACGGATGTCACCCAAGGGAATTCATATACAAACACACACACACACACATACTCACCCACACTACAATCCAGGCATGCAGGCACACACTCACAGGCACACGCACAGACACACAGCACCAACCATCACAGAGACATGGACACAGACACAAACACACACATACACGCACACACACACAGACACAGAGCAATACAGGCATGGGTGACTAAGGATTTAAGGTGAAAGGGAAGAGGTTTAAAGGTGATGATAGGTGTAAATATTTCACACAAAGAATAGTGAGTAGCTGGAATGAACTGCCTGAGGAGGTGGTGGAGGCAGGAACAGCAGCGACATTTAAGAGGCATCTGGACAGGTACTTGAATGAGCAAGGCATAGAGGGATATGGAATTAATGCAAGCAGATGCGATTTCGTATAGATAGGCATTATGGCCGGCATGAACGCGGTCGGCCGAAGGGCCTGTTTCTCTGCTGTACGACTCTATGACTCTCTCTCTCACACACACTCACACTCTCTCTCACACGGTCGCAAACACACACAGACACACAAACACACACACTCCCTCAGTCACACACATTTTCAAACTGGCACAGACATACACACTCTCCCTCACACACACACACAATCTCACCCACACACTCACACACACACACACACACACACACACACACACACACACACACACACACACACGTTCATGCATACACACACACACACTCTCTCTATCTCTCTCACACACACACACACTTTCTCCAGGACACATACAAGCTTCCTCTCACACACACACACTCTCACATGTACGCACACACACTCTTCCTCAGACACACACACACACTGCACTTCGGATGCACGCGGGCAAACACACGCACACATACATACACTCACAAAGAACAAAGAACAGTACAGCACAGGAACAGACCATTCGGCCCTCCAAGCCTGCGCCGATCTTGATGCCTGCCTAAACTAAAACCTTCTGCACTTCCGGGGACCGTATCGCTCTCTTCCCGTCCTATCCATAACACAACGCATGTCTGAAACACACTAAACCACAATAACACAGAGACACAGACACACACACACCCCGACACCGGTCATCCCAGAGGCACTGAGCCAGGCACAGACACACAAACTCACAGATGCACCTACACGCACATACAAACACAAAGCACAACTCGGTCCCAGTGAGAAACAAACATACACCAACAAACACACACACACACACCAACAAACACACACACACAGACACACACAGACACTCACACACACACACACACTGCAATATAGGCATGGGTAACTAAAACTAGAGGGCATAGATTTAGGGGCGAGGGAGGAGGTTTAAAGGTGATTAAAGGGGTAGATATTTCGCACAAAGAACAGTGGGTATCTGGAATGAACTGCGTGAGAAGGTGGTGCAGGCAGGAACAGTAGCGACATTTAAGAGGCATCTTGATAGGTAATTGACTGAGCAAGGCATAGAGGGAAATAGAATTAATGCAGGCAGATGAGATTAGATACGATAGGTATTATGGTGGGCATGGACGTGGTGGGCCGAAGGGCCTGTTTATATGCTGTATGACTCTATGACTCTCTCTCACACACACACTCACGCTCTCTTTCTCTCATACGCATGCGTGCATACACACAGACACACACACACTGCCTCAGTCACACACATGCTCACTCAGGCACCGGCACACACATTCTCTCTCACACACGCACAATCTCACTCACACACACACACACACACTCTCACGCATACACGCACTCTCTCTGTCAGACACACACTCTCTCTCTCTCTCACTATCTCTCTCTCACACACACACACACATACACACACGCGCAAACATATACACACACTCTCACACACACGCACAGGCTTTCTCTCATAGGCACACACACACACACATCCTGTCACACACACACAATCTCTCATTCACACACACTCTCTCTCACACACACACACACACACACACACACACGCTCACTCACACAGACACAGACACGCACTCTCTTACACACACACACACACACTCTCTATTTCACACACACACGGTCTCTATCTCTCTCACGCACTTTCTCGCTCTCTCATACACACACACACGCGCGCTCTTATACACACACAAACTCTCTCTCACACACTCGCTTTCACTCACATATACACACACTCTCTCTGTCACACACAAACAACACCCCCACATACTATTTCGCAGACACACTCTCTCTCTCTCTTTCATACATATACGCACTGTCTCTCACACGCACACGCTCTCTCTCACACACACACGCTATCTCTGACACACACTCTCTCTCTCATACACATAAACACACACGCTCTGGCCCTCTCTCACACACACACACGCTTTCTCTCCCTCTTTCACACACGCACACACACTCTTTCTCTCATACACACATGCTTTCTCTCTCTCACACACATACATGCTCTCTGTCTCTCTCTCACACACACACATGCTCTGTCTCTATCTCTCACACACACACACACACACGCACACACACTGTCACATACACTCACGCTCTCCCTCAGACATGCATTCTCACACGCACACACGCACATGCACAACACACTCCCTCAGTCACAGGCATGCTCTCTCTCGCACAGACACACACACTCTCTCACACACACACACACAATCTGTCTCACACATTCAAACACACACTCTCTCACACATACACACTCTCTCTCCGTCACACACATGCTGTCTCTCTCACACACCAACAGAGACACGCTCTCTCTCCCTCAGAAACGCACACGCTCTCTCTCAGACGCACAATCTCATACACACTCTCTCACACACACACTCTGTCTCACTCTCTCTCTCACACACACACACACAGACTCTCTCTCACACATAGACACACACACACACACATAGACACACACTATGTCTCTCTCTCTCTCTTTCTCTCTCACGCACGCACACACATTCTCTCCTTCACACCCACACGTACATACGCGCACTCTCTCTCATACACACAGTCTCTCTCAGACACACACACGCTATATCGCACACACACACGCTCACACACACACACACAAGCACAGTTTCTCTCACACTCACACACTCACACACAGACTCTCTCTCACACATAGACACACACACATACACACACACTATGTATCTCTCTCTCTTTCTCTCTCACGCACGCACAAACATTCTCTCCTTCACACCCACACGTACACACGCACACTCTCTCTCAAACACACACAGTCTCTCTCAGACACACACACGCTATATCACACACACACACACACAAACACAGTCTCTCTCACACTCACACGTATAAACACTCTCTGTCCTACTTACGCACACACACACTCTCTCTCTCACGCACACACACACACACACACAGTCTCTCATGCACACACTCTCTCTCACACACATATGCATACATATATGCATTGTCTCCCATACTCACACACAATCTTTCAAACATACACACATGCTCTCTCTCAGATGCACAGATGCACACACATTCACTCTCGTACACGCACACACTGTCTCTCACACACTCACACACCCACACAGACACACTCACTCACAGAGACACAGACACACCCTCTCTTGCACACAAACGCTCTCTCTCACACACGGTCTCTATCTCTCACACACACACGCTCTGTCACACACAAGCACACATATATAAACACTCTATACCTCTCTCTCACACACACAGACTCTCTCTCTCATGCACACACTCACATTCTCTCTTTCACAGCAACATGTACACACACACACTTTCTCTTTCACACACACATACACACATAAAACACTCTCTATCTCTCTCTCTCTATCTCTCTCTCTCTCTCTCTCTCTCACACACACACACACACACACACACAAGCTCACTCTCTCACACACACAAACATACAGGCACTGTCTCTCCCTCTCTTGCACACGCACCCACACATACTCACTTTCACACACACATATACACACGCGGGCTCTCTCGCACACACAATCTCTCTTTCATACGTACACACACAGTATCTCTCACACACACATACTCTCTCACTCAGTCGCTTTCACACAGAGACACACGCACGCTCTTTCTCTCTCTCACACACACACTCTCACGCACAAACACTCTCTCTCACACGCACACACACTCTCTCTCAGATACACAGACAGTCTCTCTCACACACACACTCACACTCCCTCACACACTCCCTCACACACACACAAAGACTCTCTCTCTCTCACACCCATACACACACTCTTTCACACACACACACACTCTCACACACACAGGCTTTCTCTCAGAGACAAGCACATACATACACTTCCTGTCACACACACACACACAGCCTGTCTCACACACACAACATCACTCATGCACACACACTCTCTCACACACATGCACACAAACACACCCACACACACTCTCTGTCACACACACTTTCTCTAGGACACATACAAGCTCCCTCTTACACACACACAGTCTCACAGTTACGCAAACACACACTCTCCCTCAGACACAAACACACTCTCTCTCTCTCACACACACACACACACACACACCCGTACACACACACACGCACTGTCTCCCTCTCACATACAAACGCACACACACACACACATTCACTCTTTCTCTCACACACACACAAATTCATACACACACACACAGACTCACCTCTCACACACACTCTCTCTCACATACAGTCTCTCTCACAGACACTCTCTCTCTCATACACACTTGTTTTCGCACAGAGGCACACACACGCTCTCTCTCACGCACACTGGGACAAACTCACTCTCTCTCTCTCACACACACACACACACACACACACTCTCTCTCTTTCACACACACGTGCACACACACAGACACTCTCTCTCACACACACGCACTCTCTTTCTCACACAAACACTCTAACACCCACAGGCTTTCTCTCAGAGGCACACACATGCACACACAGCCTGTCCCACACACAGTCTCTCATACACACACAATTCTCTCATACACACACACACGCATTCTCTCTCTGGGACACATACAAGCTCCCTCATACATACACACACTCTCACACGTACGCACGCACAAACTCTCACTCAGACACACACACACTCTCTCTCTCTCTAAAATAAAAGCAAAATACTGCGGTTGCTGGAAATATGAAATAAAAACAAGAAATGCTGGAACCACTCAACAGGTCTGGCAGCATCTGTGGAAAGAGAAGCAGAGTTAACGTTTCAGGTCAGTGACCCTTCTTCGGAGCTGACAAATATTAGAAATGTCAAAGTTTATAAGCAAGTGAGGCGGGGGTGGGGCAAGAGATAACAAAGGAGAAGGTGTAGATTGGAAAAGGCCTCATAGCTGACCAAAAGGTCATAGAGCAATGGCAAACAATATGTTAATGGTGTGTTGAAAGACAAAGCATAATGCAAATAGGGTGTTAACGGACTGAAGGTTGAACAGCAGCAAGTACAAACATGAAATAAAACAGTGGGTAAGGAAACTGAACAATCTAAGATGAAATGAAATGCACACATGTTCACTCTCACACACACACACACATTTTCTGTCACACACACACAATCCCTCTCTGACACACACACACACTCATACACACGCACACACACACACACAGACACTCACTCACACAGACTCAGACACGCACTCTCTTACACACACACGGTCTCTATCTCTCTCACACACATGTTCGCTCTCTCATATACACACACGCCCGTTCTTACACACACACACACACTCTCTCTCACACACACTCGCTTTCGCACACACATACACACACAATCTCTATCACACACACCCACATACTCGCTCACTGACACTCTCTCTTTCTCTGTCACACACACGCACACGCTATCTCACACACACACTCTCTCTCACACACACATACATACACTCTCTGGCCCTCTCTCTCACACACATACATGCTTTCTCTCTCTCACACACAGACATGTTCTCTGTCTCTATCTCTCTCACACACACACAAACACACAAGCTCTCTCTCTCTCTATCGCACACACACACATGCTCTCTCTCTCTCTCTCTCTCTCTCTCTCTCTCACAGACGCACACACACACACATTTTCTGGCCCTCTCTCACACACACACACGCTTTCTCTCTCACACACACTGACATGCTCTCTGTCTCTCTCTCTCACACACACACACACAAACACACATACTCACGCTCTCTCTCTCAGAAAAACATTCTCACTCGCACACACACACATGCACAACACACTCCCTCAATCACAGACATGCTCGCTCTCGCACAGACAGTCTCTCTCTCTCACACACACACACACACACACACACACACACTCTCTGGCCCTCTCTCTCACACACATACGCTTTCTCTCTCTTTCACATACACACGTGCACACACACACTCTCTCTCTCACACACAGACACTCTCTCTCTCACACACGCACTCTCTCTCACAAACACGCACTCCCACACACACACTCTCTCTCTGTCACATACACAGTCTCCCTCTCTCACACACACACATACACACACACTCTCTCTAACACACACAGACCTTCTCTCAGAGGCACACACATACAAACACGGCCTGTCCCACACACACAGTCTCTCATACACACACAATTCTCTCACACACACACACGCACACACTCACACGCACTCTCTCTCTGGGGCACATACAAGCTCCCTCATACATACACACACTCTCACACGTACGCACACACAAACTCTCACTCAGACACACACACACTCTCTCTCTCTCTAAAATAAAAGCAATATACTGCGGTTGCTGGAAATATGAAATAAAAACAAGAAATGCTGGAACCACTCATCAGGTCTGGCAGCATCTGTGGAAAGAGAAGCAGAGTTAACGTTTCGGGTCAGTGACCCTTCTTCGGAGCTGACAAATATTATAAATGTCAAAGGTTATAAGCAAGTGAGGCGGGGGTGGGGCAAGAGATAACAAAGGAGAAGGTGTAGATTGGACAAGGCCACATAGCTGACCAAAAGGTCATGGAACAATGGCAAACAATATGTTAATGGTGTGTTGAAAGACAAAGCATAATGCAAATAGGGAGTTAACGGACTGAAGGTTGAACAGCAGCAAGTACAAACATGAAATAAAACAGTGGGTAAGCAAACTGAACAAACTAAGATGAAATGAAATGCGCACATGTTCACTCTCACACTCTCTCTCACACACATAATCTCTCTCTGACACACACACACACACTCATACACACGCACACACACACACAGACACTCACTCATGTAGAGTCAGACACACACTCTCTTACAAACACACACACATTCTCTCGCTTTCACACACACACACGGTCTCTATCTCTCTCACACACATGCTCGCTCTCTCAGACAAACAGACGCCCGCTCTTACACACACACACACACTCTCTCACACAAACGCACACACTCTCACACACACACACACAATCTGAGACACACACACACTCTCTCACACACACTCGCTTGGGCACACACTTACACACACTCTCTGTCACACACACCCACATACTGTCTCACAGACACTCTCTCTTTCTCTGTCACACACACACGCACTCTATCTCACACACACACGCTCTCTCACGCACGCACACGCTATCTCTCACACACACTCTCTCTCGCACACACACATACACACACTCTCTGTCCCGCTCTCTCTCACACACACGCTTTCTCTCTCTCTTTCACACACACACACGCTCTATCTCACACACACGCATGCTTTCTCTCTCACACACACAGAAACACACATGCTCTCTCTCTCTCTCTCCCTCTCTCTCTCTCTACCTCTCTCTCTCTCTCTCTCGCACATACACACTCACTGTCTCACACACAAACACATCCACAGACTCTCTCTCACATATACACACACACACACTCTCTCTCTCAAACACACACTCATGCTCTATCACACGCACACGCTCACACATACACACCCACAGTCTCTCTCACACTCACACACTCTCACAGACACACACATATGCACACTCTCTCTGTCACACACGCACACATATAAGCACACTCTCTCCCACACACACGCACATACAATCTCTCTCACACAAACACACACTCGCACGCACACACACTCTCTCTCACACACACACTCTCTCTCTCCCTCTCTCTCTTGCACACACACACTTCCTCTCTTTCACACCCACACGTACACACACACTCTCTCTCTCAAACGCACACACACTCTATCACACACACACGCTCACACGCACTCATGCACACACAGACACACACACACTCTCTCTCTCTCACACACGCACACATATAAACACACTCTCACACCACACACACACTCTCTCTCTCACACACACACACGCACACACACACACTCTCTCTCTGTCACACACACACACACTCACTCTCTCACACACACTCTCTCTAGGACACATACAAGCTCCCTCTTACATACACACACTCCCACACGTACGCACACACACACTCTCACTCAGACACACACACACTCTCTCTCTCTCTAAAATAAAAGCAATATACTGCGGTTGCTGGAAATATGAAATAAAAACAAGAAATGCTGGAACCACTCATCAGGTCTGGCAGCATCTGTGGAAAGAGAAGCAGAGTTAACGTTTCGGGTCAGTGACCCTTCTTCGGAGCTGACAAATATTATAAATGTCAAAGGTTATAAGCAAGTGAGGCGGGGGTGGGGCAAGAGATAACAAAGGAGAAGGTGTAGATTGGACAAGGCCACATAGCTGACCAAAAGGTCATGGAACAATGGCAAACAATATGTTAATGGTGTGTTGAAAGACAAAGCATAATGCAAATAGGGAGTTAACGGACTGAAGGTTGAACAGCAGCAAGTACAAACATGAAATAAAACAGTGGGTAAGCAAACTGAACAATCTAAGATGAAATGAAATGCGCACATGTTCACTCTCACACTCTCTCTCACACACATAATCTCTCTCTGACACACACACACACTCATACACACGCACACACACACACAGACACTCACTCATGTAGAGTCAGACACGCACTCTCTTACAAACACACACACATTCTCTCGCTTTCACACACACACACGGTCTCTATCTCTCTCACACACATGCTCGCTCTCTCA